>NW_015150637.1:1112366-1122221 GCF_000732505.1 Cyprinodon variegatus | reverse complement strand
ATCTATCTATCTTTAATCTTATTATCTATTTTAGAAGGAGAGTAATTCATGAAGGTATTGTTTGACGATTTTGCTCAACAAAAAGTTCTATTAAATCCAAAGAAAAAACAAACTGTGCATTAAAAAACATTCACAAAGACATAATTTTAATGCAATTCTTTGATAAAATAAAGTACATCTCCTAAGCTCTGTAGTTAAAATAATCCTTAAACACTTCTCTTCCTAAAGCCTGAGGCCTTCCTAAATACCACAAAGATGACCGCTCTTCAAAATGAATCTATTTATGGTTTTTAATTCTTAAACTAACCTTAAAGTCTGTTTTTCTTCCAAACAATTCAAGAAAAGATTAATTTTATACAATATAGATTCATATATAGATATTTATAGAGTCATGGTGTAATTATTAGACTATTATTATTTTTCAAATGTTAACAAACTGTTAAAACTGGTTATTTTTCTTATTCCTGACAAACTTAGAAGATATTTAAATCTTAATAATTCCTGAAGGAGGAAATGAGCCAATCATTCCTTAAAGCATAATAAAAAAAAAACTTAAAGGAGTACAGGTTTTAAAAATAAATAATTTCATTATTTTAATTCCCATATCAATAAAAAATGCACGTTAAAAAACATCTATACTCTTTGCAAAAACCTGTGAAAAAATGATCCTTTCTTTCCACCAGTCAAGCCTTTCTTACTGTTGCTTAAAAGCTCTTTGCTTGTTTCTTCTTCTTTCTTGATTTGTTATTTTTTATCTTAATTTTTAACTATCTTTACACATTTTTAATCATATTGAGGTCAGAACTCTCGAGAGGGTCACTTAAAAAAAATCACATCCAGACAGAAAAAAAAAACATGTTGATAAAGTTAAAGGATCATTTTTTTTATCTAAATCTGGCTGATAAATCAGTATATAAAGTCATAAAATTATGGTAAGTGTATAAAAAAATAAAAATAAACAAAGTCTTTTTATTTCTATGCATTTAGAAATACAATATTTCAAGATCTTTAGGAGTCAGAAATAGTCAAACTGTTCTGTTAAGGTAAACAGGCCTGATAATAACCGTTAATAGTCTATGTTAATACTTTACATTTAAAAAGTTTAAATAAAGAGTTTCCACGTAACGTACATATAAATTGTATCTAATTAAATGTATTATTTATGACTTTGTCCTGTTTAAAATGTTGAAGTTTAGACCCTGAAAAATGCAGGAGAGCAAAGCTATTTCTGATGGCTGCATAAAGCTTTCTGGTCCCGTAGATTTAGAGTTAGTCAATCAGATGTGAGGCAAATATATATGAAATGTTTTAGGTGGAATATGTAGCAGACAGACAACCTGTCTCATTTTATAGAGTAGTTTGATCAGTTGGAATAACAGACGCATCAGAAACTCATTCATGGTGCAGCTTTAGGTTCTCCAGTACTTTAACCCCCAGACTGGTCTTAAAAAGCAATGAAAACCATCCAGACGTCGTCATATAAATGTTTAGAAATTATATCTAAGATGAAACTAACTAATTATTTGATGACAAATGCAAGACGCACAACTGCAGCACAACAGCAATGCAAGGAGAAAACAATGATTTTTAAAATGAATTCTGTAATGTTAAGAAGAAGCAAAGGAAAAATGATGTATTGAATAAATATACTAACGATGGTGGATTATTTAAATTCTCATCAAGTGGGATGATTGCTGCTATAGAACAGCCTGATATAGATAACAGTTTTTCTTTCTTCTCTTCTTTGATGATGTTGCTCGGTTCAAAGAAACTTGATTTTAATGTTTAAAATGATTCATCTTCTAATGAAAAGCAAAAGTCTCACGGAGTCACGCAGCTGTTTCATCTGATTTGGAGGCATTAAAGTCATTTGGCGTACAGCGATAGTGATGAATGTTTTAATAGAGAGATCAAACTTTCAGATTTCAGTTATTCTTCGTGTCTTCTGTCAGACTTTCTCAGCACTGGGACTTCTGCTTTCTCTCTGATTTCCTCTGGTTTTCTGGAAGGGAATCCGTTGACTGTTGGGATGTAGGTGTAATCTCTTTAATTTAGAAAACCAAACTGAATCATAACTCATTTTATGTGACGTTCAAAGATTTAGGCCAAGGTTGGAGGAATGCAATGAGTGGAAGGGTTCAGCTCTTTGAATTAAATCGACTGGAAAAAGTCCCTCACTTCTTCAACTATGTCCCTCTCAGCATTTGATCAGATTCTTAAGTACTTTATAAATAAATTCACCTTGTATATTTAAAAAAAATGTAATCAAAAATATGAGTTAATTAATTTTTAAACATTTTAAACTGTGTTTTTGTCAGTTACCTTTTTTAGAAGAATGGAAAGTAACACCTAAACATAAGGAAGACAGTTTATTTCAAATAACACATGATGTGTAAAAAAAAAAAAGGTTAGCAGATAATTTTATCAACTTTATCTTACTGCTCATTTCCTGTTCCGTTTTTAAGCTCATGTTTAAATGTAAAAGAGGAGAAGTGAAATTACAGAAGACCATGCAAATCGCACCGTTCTGGGTATTCACACTGGTTCTACTATTTGTGTGAACTGGTGGTGTTTGAGTGCAGATAGAAAAGGTCTGTTACAGCTTGTTTCCACTGACATATTCACCCATCTTGAACACACACACACTTCGCTCATATAGAAAGAAGGTTTATATAGTTTCAAAGTGAATGTGTGGCTGTCTTCGCTAGAAGTAGAGATCTGAAAATCACCTACTGTAGCATGAAGGGATTTTTTTTCTGCTTTCTCTCTTTCCCCACGTTTAGTCTGTGGGGTAATCAGTTCTGTTGATACGTCAGTTTCTTTTAGAAGATAACAAACTGTAGACCCGACATTTAATATTGGGTTTACTTTGAAGAGTTTCAAACCGATAGAAGCACGGTTAACTGTGATCATCCTGCTCTGTTTTTTTTTTTTTGATGATCAAAGTCGTTTTGTTAACGTAATCTGCAGGAGGGGAGATTTTTGTTAGTAAAGGAGGAGAGAGTTGGCATTGATCGCTCCTCCCATGCAATGAAAACATGTCCGGTAAGAAGTTGAACAGGTCAGTCGCGGTGGTCGATGGCCTTGGTGGGCTGCAACAGGCTCTCCATTTATACGGCATCATTAGGTTTAATGTCGGGCTCAGCGGGGCGCCCATTTCCTCATTTAATCCACTACAGCTCCCATTACCATAGACCTTAATCTCTGACAAAAACAGAGAGGCAGTGAGAGGTTTACCCGTGGGCTATAAGGTCTTACTGCAGCCATTACAGATGCTATCATGTATATATATAGAGAGAGTTTTTTTTTCTCCCTCTGACAGAGCAGCTGGGTAATAAAATGCTAATAATAATTCCTGAATCTCACAAAATATATAAAGTGCACAAAAAAAAACCCTGCTAATTTTCATCTGTGTGCTGTTTGGAGCGATGACATCACAAGACATGCAGGGGTCATAAAGGGCGGCTGGAGTGAGCAAAAGGCTGCGGTAGATAAGCAGCTTTTTACAGCCTTTATCTTCCATCGAGAAGCATGCGAGGTGTGCTTCAGCCTCACACACAGCTTCAATGTATTTACCTGTTGTCCAATGATCAAAACCAGCGCATTGTTCTTGCATTGGCCTCAAAGAGTTTTCTTGCTGGAAGAGCAAATTTTATTTAAGGCGTAAAGGAGAAAAAAATAATTATAATCATCCTATCTGTTGTTTAATGTTATTAAATGTGAAGGAAGCAGCTTTTCTTTCCTGGGAGTGTAAATGTTGTTTTCAATAAAACATGAAAGAAGTGACGACATGTTTTGCTCTCTAATGAGCTATATCTAAACTTTCTCCTTATATATTTCAAACAGAAGGATCAGGAAAGCTGTTATATAATTAAATGGTTCAAAAAAGTTTTGTCCAAACGTTTTTACCTTGAGGGCCGAAATTGTAAATCTTAAAATAAAAGCAGCCTCTGAAGATCTCATTTTTAGATAAAATGCAAAAAAAATTAAAAAAAGATCTGACTTTATCTTTCTCAACTATAAATCCTCATGAATAAAAAAAAAAGCAATATATTAATGTCTGTGAGGAGATGTTTTTTTTTCATGCATTTGTTAAATTTACAAACAAAAAGAAGCAAAAAAAACGGGGGGTGGAGAAATTATATTGACAAAAGATTTCAATTCTTACCCTTTCTCCACACCTGGTCAACAAATGTCTTATAAATATCTATAATATTAACACAGTTTTTTAATATTTCAAAAATAATTTGCTAATTTGTTTTCTAATTGTATGTATTGGCTTAAAATATTGTTCTGATAAAACTTTTTGGACATACTTTCGTACGGTGTCATTGAACGCATCCCATACTTTAACTCCATACGTAGAGGGACAAGGTGGAAAAAATCCAAATCTAGATGAGACTTTTTCTTAAAACAAGTGCATTTGTTCTTGGATTGAGGAGATAAAAGAGACATTTTACCAATGGAACAAGATAATTTACACTTAAAATAAGAAAACACAATTGCATTGTCTTATTTATAGTGCATAGTATCTAATTATCTTATTTTAAGACTGAAAACAATCATCCCATTGGCAAACTATCTCATTTACCAACTCATTTTTCTAGATCATTTTTCCAGTGCACTTTATTTTCATGGTTGTTTCTGGGAACATAGTAGGGAAATAATTTCTTCTTCTGTGACTAGGTCTGGGTTTAACGCCACTAAACTAATTTTGATCCACATCTAATAAGGTCCTTTGTTTAGATTTCCACATAATGAGTTTAGTTTTTAAATCAACAAGATGCTTCAATTGAAGTTTTCTGGTTTCAATATATAAATGATTGATATTCTCTCTGTAACCTTTAAAGCGCTGCAAGTTTTTGTAGAAAATGGATCTAGTTGATGTTGGATCTGAAATACTAAAGAGAATAATTCTCGCTTCTATTTATCAGCTGCTTGGTAAAATTAGTGCCTCTGTAAAAGTCGAGCTTTAAAATCATATTCTGTGTTAAGGAGGAGGCGTGCCGTCAGAGGGGGGCTTGGGGAATTTTCAAGTGCGAAATAGTTTGGATGAGTAAGAATTTTGTGGTTTCTGTTCATCTGGGACCTCAAGCAAACGGTAGATTTAAAGCAAAGCTTATTAATAGGATTCCTTTTTACATTTTTTGACAATGAACATCTCAGACTCTAGAGCAGGGGTCTGCAACCTGCGGCTCCAGGGCCTCATGTTGCTCTTTGTTCTCTGCATAATGGCTCTTAATAGAGGTTAAAAGGAGATAAAGAACTAACTAATATATTTTAATAATAGTCTTAGGACCTTTAGTGGTTTTTATAAAGAATATTTGAACTGAATCTTCACAAAAGAATAACATAAAAAGAGTCTGAAATAAGTTTTTAGAGCCATTTTTCTTTTTATTAGCTTGGAAATTAAGTGTTTATCATTTTGTAAAAGCTAAAAATACCAATAAGCTTTTGTTTGTTTAATATGGCAACAGATTCCCTACGACAAATATTGGATAAAAATAATAATAGGGTGTGTTTGATTAAAAAGTCATGTAATATTTTGTGGCTCTGAATGACTTTTACCTGGTCGGACTCAAGGAAAAATGGCCCTTTGGATATGAAAGGTTGCAGAGGTTCATTGTCTCAGTAGTTACCAAAAAGATTTTAATGAAGAACGTTTAAACTTTATTTTTGTATTATGGATTCCTTTTCATTTATACTTTCCTTATATCCTGCTATTGATAAACTGATGATATGAATGAGGGATTTTCAGCAAACTTTTAAAAAGATGAAATTGTCCAGAGAGCTGTTCCAAACAAAATGACAAATAAATCCAAGTCTAAATGTTGATTTTATGCTTTAAATAAAAGCAAATATTTATTGTTCAATGGTTAATTTACAGTACATTTTTAATTTTTTTTTACATTGCATAGACCTGCTGCTTCCTAATCAGATTATTATTAAATGTTCAGGCCAAGTCTCCAGAAAACGAGCTGGTGACAAATGACCTTCATGTCTTTTTTTAGGTGAGGGTATGACACAGATTGGTGTCCAGAACAGCTAATTTGTCAGGGAGGAACCTAACGTGAAGTCAGAGCCTCAATCAGCAGCGTCCAAGTGAAATCTGTGGTTTCCCCAACATCCCAAGTGCTCCGTATGGCATGCTGTCGGCTCACCAGTCGCCTGCGATGGTGTGTGTGTGTGTGGGTGTGGGTGTGTGTGTTCTGGGAGACGAGTCACCCCAGACAGGACCTGACTCAGAGGGCAGCTGGGCAGACATCCGGGCCCGCTCGCTCCCAGCTTTGTATCAATCACACCTCAGTGAAAATAGACACTTTGTTCCTCATCAGCATCTTGACTTTTAGGGGGGAAAAAGTCACTAAGAGGAAGAAATCTGAAGTGTTGTGAACATCGGGGAAAAATAGGCCCCAGTCTGAAACAGCAGACGCAATAAAACAAGGTGTAGTAATCTTTCTGATATTATTAGCATTTTAAACACCTTTTTTTTCTTTTTATCTTTCTTGAGTTGCTGCAGCACATTGAGACACGGTATCACACACTGACACGCAGACACAGAGTACTTTCACTTCACTCTTGCTGACTTTCTAACCACAACGTCTGCAGCACCTAAACGCAGACAGAAGCCTTCAGCTTTACGTTTCTAGCAGATCTGGAAGGGGGGGAAGCATCAGCGCATAGCTGCCTTCACATAACTGGATGCTTTGTTGAGTCTTGCACACATTGTCTGTACAGAAAATAAGGAGGTATCTGATCTAGCTCTCCATCTGTCGGCTCTGTTGCTGTCTGGTGAAAGCTCTGACGTATGGAGCAGCTTTAAGAGCAGGAGATATGGAGCATGTTGTGGCTTTTACCAGGTACATTGTACTGTAACCTATGTGGTTGTTTCAGCAGCACACAGCAGCGTATGTCACATGCCTCATAAGCACAATACAGACCTGTAGTGTAGTGTGTGCTGAAAATGTCTGAGCTTCAGTGCTAAATAAGTGATGGACTGCACCTTTAAGAAAGAGATATATTTGCACCCATTGAGTTTTTATTTTTATTTAGTTGTATCATTGCAAACATGAAGCAGGGTTTAAGAAAACATTTCTCTGCTGCAGCCTTTATAGTGGTACCCATAGGTCAAATTAATAGATGAGCAGCAATGATCTTTATGTTAAGGCTAGCGTTGCACATCTCCCTGAAAATGTCGCAACCATGGTAGGACGTGAATGTGGCAGCATCATGCTGTGGGGATACTTTCCCCTTCAAATAAATGAGTCTGTCTTTTATTTCTCATTTCCATTAATAAAGTTTTTAGAATTTGAATTAAATTATTGAATTGGTCTAATTTAAATCAAATTTAAATGAGCTGCATTGAATTATTGAATTGGATTGATTTAAACTGAATGAGCGACTTGAAATGAGTTCAGTTAAGTTGAACTTAATTTATTAATGAAATTGAACTTTCAAATTAGCTTATTTGATTTGAATTGAGCTAAATCAACTTATTTAATTGAATCAAATAATTTTTCAAATTGAAATGAAACAAATTATTTAATTGAATTGAATTTAAGCAAAAATCTGATCCCATTTGGAGATCATTCTACTTGCAAACTCTGAATTAGTGCAGTTACATTTACAAAAAGTGAAAATGACTTTTTTCACTTTTTGCAGTCATTCATGATTTTTGGGCTGCAAGGGGAAAAAATCAGGGCAGAAATGTACATTTCAACAGGATATCTATAGAATAACAGCTAGAGCAGATATGATATAGTTTAGATCATAGTTGAGCGCCAGACCGGTTTATTTAAAGTTTGTGCCAAAACTGATCAGAAAATGTGTTGTGAGCTTGAGAAAACATCTGTTGCCCGATGTCCTTCATCCATTTGGGTTTAAATTGATCCATTTAGCAAAAAAGAAATATGAAAACTTTTGAGTGTGGAAAGCTGCTTGTGTCATACAAAATAAGACATAATTGTATGTTTCAATAGGTGATGGGTGGCTAATACAAATGTGCTCCACACTTATCAGATTTAAGGTTTGTCTTTTGTTTTAAATCCCAAATAAAATACACTGGAGGGTCTAAATATTCTTCAAAATATAATCCAAAGAAGCAGTTTAATTCTTTTCCAAGTTGATGAACTATGAAGACAGTTTTCCTTCATCCCTGGTTGTGACGGTGGCTCGTTTAGGACAAATAAAGTGTTAAATCAAACCTAAATGTGTCAAGTGTAGCACATAGGTACCACTGTGAACCCCAGGCAGTGACTGTCCTTCCTAGTGTAATGTTAGGAAAATCTGATCCGCCTGTTTCTGCCGTTCACTTGTCTGGATTTGTCTTCACTCACTTCTGAGTCAACCGTTTTCCATCATCTGAAGGGTCCAGGTGTGGTCGCTGGGTGACCCGGGAGCTGCAAACACAGCGGTGCCCGGGGCCCACAGGCTCTGGTTAAAGCTGGTTTCTGTGTGACCCCAAGAGGATAGCATGTGTCCATATGTGGGTGTGTGTGCTGGCTGAAGCTGGGATGTGATAAACACCCTGGGCAGGGGGATCTCCATCCAGGAGTATGCTCCATGTTTTAGTGGTGAGGTCATTGGGAAAAAGTCTGGTCAAGCTGGAGGAGGAACAAACACCCACTCACTCAAACTCGTAGACAGATATTACCTGCAAACATTTTTCTCCTCTATTAGCCAGAACAGACTTTTTCACTTTTCATTTATCTGGTCATATCTGGGCATCTTCATTCAGCTCGTAACATTCAGAGGGAGCTTCTTTGGTGAGGAGGTCAGAGCTTCGGTACCACAGGTCACAGCACCTCCTCGCCACCCTGTGTGTGTTCTTCTTGCAGTGTTGGTGCTGTTATGTTAGGTGTGAACTCTGGCCCTGTGGAGCATTGGGTAACAAGATTGCCTAACCCTGTTGTTGAGATGATGTCGTAACCCGGCGGACCTGGCCAGCGTTCGGCTGTCATGTGAGACGTTCTTCATCTTCCTCTGCCCAGGAAGTCAGGGCATGAGTGTGTGTCTCATCCTGTGTGTGTGAGAGGAAGGGGGAACGAGGAATCCTAAAAGGTGGCAGCTCTCGGAGGGGGCAGACGTGTCAAAGGTTACGTGTGACTCTAGGTCTGTGGAATTTGGTGTTCCCAGATCGAACACTGGATACTCAGACATGCTCTGCTCACCGTAAACAGAAGCAGGAAATGATAGTGGTTGATTAAAAGAAAAAAAATGGCTGAAATGTGGCTCACAAATTAACCCTTTGAAACAATAATCAAACAACAGGAAGCAGAGATGTGGGGGGGTTTCCCCTCCCTAGCTTTCCTTGCCACGCTGAAGCCTTTCTACGTTATTGAACACATATTTCAGAAAATGTTCACACAAGCAGTACAAATTTTAAGATCTGTTCGATCTTGTTTGCATTTTGGAGATTTTGTAAAGAAGCGAATCTGCCGTCTGTTTTTATCAGCAAACTCCTTTTGCTACGTGATTTCCTCTCTCTGCTTCAACAACACATTTATTTTATTGATTTCTTTTTTAAACATGCTGCTTTTAGGTTTAGTTTTTGTTTTTGCAGACACACACAGACCATGTGGGTGGGTGTGAATGCCAGAGATTTCTTTTCAGTAAGAAGCACTACAGTGTTTTTACTTTTGAGACTTTGTTCGCGACTTCCACAAAACAGGCATGATTGTCAAATTTCTCCGATACTCTAAAAAAGTAGCTCATGATTTTTGTTGTTTTTGTGGATGTTTTGCAGAGATGTTCTCTGTGAACGCTCAGGGAGGTTTGTGTTGGTCGCATTATGGGAAGGATCTCTGGATGAGAGCGTTTCATGTTCAAAAAAAGCTGATCAAACTGGGTTAATTT
>NW_015150637.1:1108716-1112067 GCF_000732505.1 Cyprinodon variegatus | reverse complement strand
AAAGAAAGAAAGAAAGAAAGAAAGAAAGAAAGAAAGAAAGAAAGAAAGAAAGAAAAACTAAATTTTTATCTCCATTACAACATGAAAATACTAAAAGAAAAAAAAAAACTTGAAGACCTTTAACTTTACCAGTAACGTATATTTAAATTATTTTGCTACAGCCCATTTTACAGATAAAAACATATTTTGTTAAACCTTACACATGACAAACTGATTGATACATTTTTGTATCAATCAATAAAACAAATAAAATTCTTATTTTTCTTTGTATATAATATTAAAATGCCAAATCTCCTATAATATATTTCATTATCTAAGTTGAACACATTATATAGACAGACTTTAGTTTTAATGACTCCAATTATTTTTATTGTGTCACTTTACACCTACAGCTAAAGTTAAAACAGCAAGATTGGAATTTTATGTCACATCAATAAAAATAAGATTTTAATAAATAAATGAAGGCTTTGTTAAAATTATGTTTAATACTTATCTATCCCTGTGTGTGTGTGTGTGTGTGTGTGTGTGTGTGTGTGTGTGTGTGTGTGTGTGTAGAGAGAGAGAGAGCATTTTTCTAGGCAGTTGAAATAATTGATCCTGCTGATAAGTGTTTAAGAGGATCCACTTGTGGGAAGTTTTACAGTTTTACAGTAAAACATTTACAGCCTCTTTAAATTTTCCTTCCTGCTATTATTTCTGCTTTTCCTCTTTCCTTATCATTAGCGTTCTAAAGAGGATCACACACACACACACACACACACACACACACACACACACTAGATAAGTCAATGTTCCTTTTTTTAATGAAGAAAAAGTAAACAACTGTTATTATATTGCTGCAAACACTCGTTTGGGATTATTATGTGAATGAAATAAAAAAAATGTTTTTATCATTTTTATTTTTATGAAAGAGTGAGTTAGTCTTCCACTGACGGACACAGAAGGGAGGCACACCTCCATGGCACATGTGGAGCATATTTTTCCACCTTATTTCTTACAGTGAAAGATTTTGCTTGGTTTTCAGTGGAGAGAACGTTCATATTTAAGACTTTTACAGTTAGCATAACATTTAAAATGCAGGTTTTAAAGGAGCAAATTTTTTAATAAAATAAAATTGAATCACAGTCAGTTTCAGTTTCAGGGATTTATAACTGATGGAGTTAATATTTAAAACCCTTGGATTAAGGTTTTCCTTCTTTTTTTCTGTTTAAACTTCCTGGTTTCTCTTTTAATCCTAAGCCAACAGTCAGTTGAGTTTCTTATAGAAGCTTTTTTTATATATTTAAAGTAGTTTGATAAGATTTACACTAATTTAGGCTCTGCTTGACCATAGAGGCATTTTATTGCTATTTTAACTTTTTTACATAACCCCCCTTCAGTAGATCATCTGAAAATCACCTTTAGATTTCACTGAAGAAGAAAATCAGCTTTAACATTTTATATACGTTCTACAACATTTCTTATAGATTTTTGTTTTTGAATTAGAAAAATTCTATATCTATATTTTGAACCCCATCTAACAGAAAAACAAGTTAACCTTGGACCTGTAAAGAGCTTCTCCACATGTACTCACGGATGCATTTTGAACACACTTAAAGGAGGAATTCCTGAGTCCAACATTCTCCATAAACCCTGTCCAGTTAGAGGAAGGTTTTCCCCAAGAAGAAACAGAAAATGATCAGACGTGTGAAGCAGAGACACGGGACTGTGTGGCTGTATTTTCTGCTGCAGACTGTCAGCTTTGAGCTTCTTTGTTGGTGGATTCGGTCGAGCTCATGACTCAGTGTTGCTCATCGTGAGATGATTCGCGCGCCATTTCTAAAAAATTCTCCTTCTCTCTCTTTTCTTGCCTCTCTACTTTTACAAGCTTAGTGAATGTATTTCTTTTTTTTTTGTTTTAGAGACATTTTTAAATTTATATCAAGGGTTCCCTTTAATATCTATACATATATGTATTATAGCTTCTTTAAATGTGTGGAGCTGAGGGGGATTCAAGCCTGATTTTCCCTCCGAAAAAACTACAAACTACTTTATTATTTTTCATTTTTTGCCATGAGTTCAATGCCAATTTAAGCGATTTAAATCCAAAGTGCAGTTCAGAGTCTCTCTGTCTGCTTTATGCTCCTCTACAAGTCGGATATCAACTACTTGTTCTAAAGTTAATCATTAAAAGGTTGTAAAACCCAGTCATTTAACACAAAGTGTTTCTCTTCTCACCATAACATAGGTGTGTGTACATGTAGGAGAGCGTGGAGGTGGGGAGGAACGGAAATGACTTGCCTCCTTGAGAGAAAGTTATCAGCCATAAACCCAACCGTATGTGACACTCTGCCCACGCAGAAGCTGCCCTGAAATCTTTGATGTGCCTTTTTGTTGTTTTTTTTGACAAAAAAAAACTAAGATGCGTACGTGGAAAAGCAAGGAGCGCGTTGATCTGAAACATCAGGGGAGGCTTTCTTCTATAAGGGAAAACTAGTGGAGGTCTTTAGTAGGTATTTGTTTAGTGATTAATCACTAACTCCAGGGATGGGCCACTGATTTGGCTATTCTAGGCCATTCTCTGCCGGCTCTTACATCTTTTTTTTTTTAGCGTGTGTAAGAGGGCACGGAAGAAGGCGGGGGGGTGAGCAGAATGCTTGTAGTCAGTGACTACATTTTGTAAAGGGTTTCCTAATATGGGCTGTCTTTACAGCAGCACCGCCCCCCCACCTCCCTTCCAGTGGGTCATCCCCCTCCCTCCACCCCCCCACAGGTCTCAACCAGTGACGACACAGCTAGGGTAAGACTCACTTCCTCATTAATTGGCTGAAACCAGTTCTTACAGGAACCGCCTATGATAAATGTGAGAGTTCTGAGAAGTCATTCATTTCTCCTCGTTGCAGCGGCAGAGGAGGCACTGCAGGGGAGGTGAACGAGTTCACCGATGTGAGAGAGAGAGAGGGAGGGAGAGAGGAAGCTGAGTATGTGTGTGAGAGCAGAGAGGACAGGAGAGGACTGACTGCTGCCGTCCGCCGCTGCCGCATGAGGACCAGGAGGACAACTTTTATTTTCCTTCTCAGTTTATTTCACTGATCCTTTCAGTCTATTATTTTTTTGGGGGTTGTTTTTGATTGTCACAGCTTGCTGTGGTTTTATTTCATTTATTTGTAATGTGTGTGAGTGTAGTAGTGTAGTGTAGTGTAGTGTATAGGGGATGAGTGGTTTGCACTCGTTGCTCTCTACGCCTTTCTCTCTTCCCAAAGAGAGGAAGCGGGGGCCAGCTCTGTACAGTACAGGAGACAGGACAGCATGCCTCCCTTTGTTGCTGCCCTTGGGCTGGTGAGTAACAATGATGTGACGTGATTTGTACCC
>NW_015150637.1:1099680-1108637 GCF_000732505.1 Cyprinodon variegatus | reverse complement strand
CCCTCCCTATCTCCCTCTCTTCCCTCTCTTTCTGTTTCCACCCACCCCTCTCATCCTCCCTCTCTCTGTTGGTGGAAACAGCGCTGTTCCTCTGCTGGGTGCGGCACTGCAGAAGCCCTTCAGGGAGTACTTGGAGGCCCAGAAGGCCAAGCTGCACCATGTCACCAGAGAGGGGACCCCAACGGTAAGAACCAAATATCACCCACATTATGCCAAGACAAAAAAAAAAAAGCCTCATTTTTTGTCTTTTACATAACTGCCCTATTTTCAGCCTGAATTTCACCAAATATCAAATAATAACTAAAAAACAAATGAAACTTTGAGCTGATTTCTTTAGGTTTAGTTGCTTCTCCTGTCAGCTGTTGGTGATCCGGTAAATTACACAGGCTTGTTTTGGGGACCAGAGTGACAGAGTGGGTTTCGCGCTGCTTCGGACCAACTTTGAGTGGGAAAGGTGGAGGGGGGGGGGCAGCGTGGGGTCCAGCTTCACCCGAACTGTACTACTGTAGCATGGGGTGTGCTGACTCATGCTCCATCTTACCAATGGGAGAGTGTGTGTGAGTGTAGTCACTCCCCTCAGTGCCTCACACACACACATGCACTCGGTGCCCCGCCTGAACCCAGAACTAACTGTAGACCAAAGCCACCCCCCCCCACCCCTCCCTTGTGACAATCCATCACCCCCCCACATCTAGAACAAAAAGAGCCAGTTGTAGCTAAAGCCTGTTTCTTCTTTAAAAGCTGTTCTCTCCTCTTTCTCCTTTCCTTGCACTCAGTGATTAATTCAGAGCGTTATTTTTTTTCTCTAGTGTACGAGGAAGAAGAAAAGACATAATGGATAGACTTAGAGGCGTACAAGGACAGATTAAGGCATTTTCTAGAACAATGTTCCTTTTTTTTTTTTGTGTCTTGTAACCTGAGCTTCCAGCAGTTACTGGAGAGAAGCAGGGCAATTGAAGTCGGTGGAGGCAGGCTGCAGGCTGGGGTCACTGGGGGCTTTATAGGAGGGGAGGACGGCGGGGGCTGCCGCGTGTTTTATTACCCCTGATCTCTATCTGTCCTGCACATGGACCTGGATCCCCACCTAGCCTACAGCATCAGGAGCAGAGGGGAGAGCAGGGGGTGCGGCAAATGCGGGGGTGGAGGTGGAGAGGAGAAGGGGGTGGCCCTTCTCTTACTGACCGAGCTCTTCTCTCTCTCTCTCTCTCTCTTTCTGTGGTTCCTGGTAGGAGGAGAGCTGGCTCTCGTGGCTCTTCGAGAAGGTTGTGGTCATCATGGTATGCTTCTTTGTCTGCTCCATTGTCAACTCCATGGCGCAGAGCTATGCCAAGCGCAAGCGGCAGGAGAAGTCCTCGGACAGCAAGACGGAATGAGGGCCAGCAAGGTGTGGGGGGAGTTGGGTGGGTTGGGGTCGATCGTATCGGACCACCAGCCCTTCATATCTACTCTCCCTTTTGGCTGATACCCCATCATTATCCTAGGCACAAAAAAAAACGGCACCATCTGGTTTCTCTCTAGCTTCTGTAACAACATGTTTATCTTCAGCTTGGACTTCCATTTGCTTGTTTATGAAGGCTCTGCAATTTTGGTCGCAATTTTGGTATTTCTGTATGTTCTCTCCTGCAAAGGTAGGTGCTCGCTGAGACATGTGGGGCTGTATGTAGGCATCCACGCTTTGAACTAGTGCTGAGTCTACTTAAGTTTTACTCTAATATTTTAAATTAACCATATTTGCTGTTTAGTTTTAGCTGTTTTTTTTCTATTTAGGATATTATTATAGCTTGTAGATGTTTGGCATTGGCTGTTTAGATAAGGAACGTAGTTAGAGCTGCATCATTTCCATTTCATGTGCTGCAGTTGTAGGGATGGCAGTGGATGCTTTAGGCTCCACATGGTGTAATAGGTGACTTCTGTGCAGGATGTAGTATTTTGGATAGGTAATGATAAATGACTCCTGGATCACCCCCGCCGGTCCCTTTGTCTCCCCTCATTGTTCTGCTTCCAGGAAGAGAGCGCATGAGTCAGCCCGGGGGCCACTTTGACCAGATGCAGGGTATATATTCAATCAGATCTACAACGTTGTGTGTGTCACATGTAGATAGCGGGTTGTCTTAATGTGGTCGCAATATTTTTTGTGGATTAAAGCAGATGGTGAGATCGGACTGCTGCCTGGTGTGCTAGATGAGAGAGAAATCTTCTTTGTTTCCACTTTTCCTTTGGAGGTTTTTCCTTCTTTTTTTTTTTTTTTTTTGGTACCAAAAGGAGGACACCAAGCTGGCTCGCCAGTGATCCACCACCTTCCCCTGTTTCTTTCTTCTTTTTTTCTTATTTGTTTTCTCTATAATTGCCAATGAAATGTGCAATTTTCCTCTCCCTGTGCTGGACTGAGAGCAGCGGGGACGCTAGAGCAGCAGGGAGGAGGGATAGAGGAGGGGAGGGGGGGAGAGAGGGAAAAAAACCCTCCATCTCACAGTGAAAAGCGTCTGTGCCGTTACCTCAGCTGAACCCTCGAATGAACTCGTTGCACTCCCTCAGTCACGGAGCCAGGAGACGAATCACTCGAGTAGATTCAAAACAGAGGGGTACTGTTGGGTGAGCTGAACCCTGTGCACCGCACCGGCTCTAGCCTAGAACATTCACATGTCCTTTTTTTTCCTCCCATCACGGTAAGTCGGATTAGGACTCTCTCTCTCTTTCTTTCTCTCTTCTTTTTGTTGAAGTCATTGTGTTCTGTGTCCATGCATACATCTTCAGGCATGTCCGTCACTCTCTCGGCCTGTCAGATAGCTTATCAGACTGGTGTTGGCTGTTAAGATTGCAAGGCGACAACAGTCTGTAGGCTGTCTGACATTTCGGGCTCTTTCATCTGACCAGCATCCTGTCGTGTCCTCCTCCTCCTCCTCCTCCTTGTTGGTATATCATTGTTTCAGTTAGCATTAGTTCCCATTCAGAGGTGTATGTATTACGATGTCACTTCTCTTATCCAAACCGCTTGCGCAACGTTGGAGTTGCGGGTCTATTGTTTATTTCCTCCGCGCTGACGTCTGTGAGGGTTTTTTTATTTTTTGTGTGGCTTTATGTGAGGAAGTGTGTTTTGAAAATGCAGATGCTGGTGTGTGAGAAGTGTGTGTGTGTGAAAGCTGACTCTGTGTTTTTGAGTTTCCAGAGAATCCAGACAGTACACACCTCATTGCAAAACATCACATTGTGACACCCAGCCTTAGGTATAGTACACCAAGTCCTCAGCGTGTTTCCTCCTTCCCCTTTTTTACACTTCCCTCTTCTGTTGCAATGAAACCTTTCTTCTATTTCTCAATACTCACTTTTTTTGTACGAGGTAACACTTTATTAGAACAGCCCTGTTAGTTGTGCGTGTGTTTTTTGTTTTTTTTTAACCCACAAGTAAGTAAATATAAAAGGCTGAAATTAGTCTGACCTTTTTTTTCCTCTTTATGAGCAAACATGTTGAACTTCTTTAGGTTGTAAAAGTAAAATCTCCGATTAAGCTGGAATGCCTTGCTGTCATAAGGAATGTTTTTCTTGGCCGGTTTCAGGATGTCCTGTTCCAAAAGGGAGCCCCTTTTGGCACAACCACCTGAATGTGTTTGTGTAGAAACTGGCTGTATATGTTGGAGGGTGAGTTCCTGTTTATGATAAATGTCTGTAATTAGCTTTTACGGTTGTATGCATTATTCTAACCTGTACTTTTATCTTTAATAAAGCTTAATTCAAAGAAAATAAATGAAAAAAGCCTGGTGTTGTGTTTCTTCCGTGATGAGTTTTAAGCCGGGTCCACGCTGACCCTTTGAGCCTCAGAAGAATCTCACATGTCAGCCAAGAAACAGGGATAGGGAGGATGGTTAGTCCCTCACAACTCCAGTTTCCACGTCTAGTGTTTCACATCTAAGGGGTTATCACATTACCTGATGTGCGCCCGCCGCGCTGACATCATCTCCATGTTGTCAGAGTCCAAGCTGGGAGTTCAGAATTATGGCAGCGCTTTGTTTTTTCTAAGAAATGGAATAAAAAAGATAATATGCTGAATTTTGCACCATCTGCTAAAAAATGTAGATTTATCCAACAATTTTATTAGAATAGAATAGAATAAAATCTCTTTATTGTCCTACAATGGGGAAATTCTGGTGTTTGCAGCAAAAATATTATAGGAAAAAATAAAAATGTATAATAATATCATAATAGTGAAGAGTTAAAAGATAAACAATAAAATACTGTACTGTAAAGTGTTTTAACAACATAAAACTTTGCACCTGGAGAATAAATAACCAATAAACAGCCACGGATATTTTTACAGTAATGGATATTTGAAAATAGCAGCAACATCAGAGATGTTCAAAATGACAGCAGCAGGTTATTTAACTCACTAAGGTAAAAAATTGTGCAAAATCAGCATAAATGTAACTTATAGAGGTTATAGCTATAGTCTTACAGCTGCTGGGAGATTTTAAACACTTTTTTATGTAAAAGAGAGTTGAGTTCAAATGTAAAAACGACCATAAAACATTTAAAATACTTTATATTTTTTATTTAATAAGGGGCTGCTGTTTCTCTTAATGCTACACGCTGCAGGTCTGACCTCAGATCAGAAACAAACACAGCATCATCCTGAGGTCTGATGTGTGAGACCTGTTCTGCTGCCCCGTTCCCAGATCAACCACACCCAGAGCGCCATAACGAGGAGCATCTATCCCCACCCACAGGTCCTCGCCCTGGGCTTCGCTTTAAAGCCTTCAGCTCCTGCCTGTCCAAACAGGCGCTTTGAGTCCCACCCCTCTGATTTCTCCATATACTGCTCGTACTACAGTCAGCTCAAATCTGAAGGATCTGGTTTAATTTCTGGCACTGCTTATATTCACATGATTGTGTGTCCCCCCCCACCCACCCAAACTGCTTCCTGTCAGCAATCTAACCACCGGGGGGACGCTTGAAATATCACTGACTTCATCCACCGCCCACCCACAAGCCCACTCTGCATTTGGTTATCCACTTAGTTCCTTTCACACTCTGTCTCATTAAATTATGCTGACCGGGTGGATTTCTTTCTCTTTTTTTTTTTACATTTACATTAAATCACATCACGGTTCTTTTGTTTCATGAGTAGCAGCCAGTGATTGAGACCGAAAAGATCTTTACAAAGAAAAATCCCAAATTAAATAAGATTCAATTAGAAAATGTCATAATTAGTGGATTGCAAATGATTAGAAGCTGGTTATGACTTAATTAACAGCTTACATAATATCTCCCAATAACAAAAGGGGGTGTGATTTTAAGGAATTACTACTTGATCATTTTTATAAAAGAAATTAGCAAATGAATAAGCACCTATAAAATAAATATAAAAAACTGTAAGAACATAAAAAATAATCAACCCCTTGAAAATTTAGACATTTTTGCAACCACAAAATTCAGGCTGTTTTGTTAAAAGCAGAAACATGATGAAGTGTGGTTTCTACATTTGCTTTTAAAAGCAAAGTTAGGGAAAGTACTCAAAAACTTTATTCAAGTAAGATAGCACTAATTTAACCCACAATTATAAAGTAATCATCCAAGAAATTACAAGTAAAAACTAAAACAGTACTTGGTAAAATGTTTACTCAAGTACTGAGTTATTGGTAGCTCTTAAATTCTGATTTAAATTTCAGAATTGATGATTAGACATTTATGTGACATTTGGTTTTCTAACGTATTAAATATTGACATATGCTTAGAAAACCGATCGTTACTGAAGGTTCTGCATATATGTTAGAAAAGGATACAGAACTTCTACCGCTTATTGTATTTTTATCTGATGTTGGAACATTTAAAATTACTCACGGTGGGTAAAGTACCTAGATATTTTACTCGAGTAAAAATAGCCAAACTATAACAAGAATATTACTGCAGCAAAAGTAAAAGTCACAATGTTTTAAGGTGATTATTTAAAAAAAACAAACATGAAATGCTTTTTTTTTTTTATTTCGCTTCCCTTTTTCTAAATCCCTTACATAAATTGTTGTGTAATCCAGCTGAGTTTAAACCCAAAGTTTCATTTAGTTCCCCTGCAGTTCGCTGTGTTGTATTATATCGGATTACTTTCTGAGAAACACTCTGAAATGTGTTGTTGTTAAAATCAATACATGGGTTCCTGTTCAAGCTGACATTTTAGGCGAGGACAGCATCAAACATCAAACATCCCATGGTGACTCTGGTGGTGGTATAAAGATCTACAGTTCATGAGAGACAAACTACTAACAGAACAATTTCTGTGAACCAAACAGACCAAACCTTTATGGAGTCACAAAAAAAAAATAAATACTGCTTAATAAAAAGATATTTATTCAGTTCAGAGGTTGATCTATGTTTTATGTGTAGCAATAAAAACAAATTATAGCATGGCGGTGGTAGCACTATAATGTGGGAAAGCTCTTCTGCAGGAGCAGGAATTGAGGGAGCCAAACATGGAGAAAATGTTTAAGGCTGCAAATTATTGAAACATGACGAAATCCCTGCTCTCTGCAGTTTTGTGTGTTAGAATCCAGATCTGAATAATATGTGGAGTTACTAGATTCTCTCTGAAATATTTTATTGAAGATAATTGGTTTATGGAAAAGTTGTAGGTAAACAAACTACTTTCTAATGCAATAGTGGCAAAATCTGTATTTTTTTGTATTTAAAAAGATCGAACCACATATCCCTTCTTTTACTATACCAGGAGTCTGAAATCTTTAAAATTCAAAGAACCGATTTGCCTTAAATCCAGCTAAATAAAAGTTCAGAGCAGCAAATATTTCATGACTTTTTAATAAAAGACAAATTATTAGATTTGCTACAGGAAATATCTTGCCATAAAAAAATAAAATAAAAGCACTGTTTTATAAAAATGTTCTTTGTTATAAAAAAAAAGCACATTTTCCACTCGATGATCTTTTTTGTTCCCTTTCGGTACTGAAAATTTAATTGAAATAAAAAAACTAGAGTGGTACTTGTTCTTATACTGTATTTTTAAACCTTAAGTTGGGTCATTATCGTTTTTCCCCAAAAGGAAGAGCCAATGCAGGCTGCAGTTTAGTATAGTTACATCAATTTTCTAGTTGTAAATTAAAATGTGACCGACTCTACATGACACAAACAGTTCGAACAGCACTGCTTTTTAGGAATATTTTCCAACGTTTGATTTGATCAGGTTTATTAAAAGAATCTCAGTAAAAAGTCCAGCTTGAACGAGGATTCGTTTGGATCCACAGCTGCCTGATTGATCTGTTTCCCTGTGTTAAACACATGCCTGTACGCACTAGTTCATCATGACTGTGGTTGGTGCAAAGGCCTGACTCCAAAGGCCTTTGCTTCCTTTCTTGTGGCTTCGGCATTCCAAGATCAAACAGACTTATCAGCAGCTTCATACCCATCATGATTCACTTCATCTGAGAGGGGAGAGCTTATTCCATTCAGATCACAAGCTCTCCTCACACTGATAGATTGACTACCGAACATCTCAGCAGCCACTTAGATGGCCCCCTTGTTGATGATTTATAATTATCCAAACACAGCTATTCAAAGCATAACTGGGATATGATGAAGCGTTTGTCGGATTTAGTTGGACACACAAAAACACATCCGTCCGTGTTGAGCAGAGCTAACTCCTGATGTGTGGGTATTTTAACTGCATAGTTTGGCAGAACCCTCTGCTCTTCCTGTCCACATGAAGCCAGTATGGCAGAAACATTAATGCTTGGTGCCAGGAGGCCCCGCCGGGGGCATTTAATGCAACTTTTTTTTTTTTTGAACAACTGTATTTGCAGGTCTTTTTTTCTTTTTTTTTCGTAGAAAACTGCATGAGGTAGAACTGTCAAGCACAAAGAGGTTTTTGAATAAATATAATAATAATTACTTGAAAAATAACTTCAACTGTGTCTCTGAAGAGTATAAACTCCACTTGGAAAATGATTTCTAGGAAAAGAAATGAGGCCATAATAAACCTTTTAAACTTTTTCCCTACTTTTCATGGGACAGGTTTCCTGTATAAATTTCCAGAAAATCTAATTAACCTGTAAAGAGAAAAATTGTAGAGATGAAATATTCATTAATCTGGTTGTATATAATACCTTGAAGCACATATGGATTTAGTCGAATAACATCCAACGTCTCTTTTTAAAAGTGTGTCCTCTGTTTTCCAAAAGCAGTTTTTTATTTTATTTTTTTGCTGTGACACCGCCTGTCCACAGCCCTCTTGACATGAACCCACAGATTTTCTATTAAATTTACTTCTGGGCTTTGGCTAAAACTTTCATTTTTCTCTTACTGAAGTCATTCTTATGTGGATTTGGACGTTTGCTTAGGCCCAAATGAAATCAAATCTATCTTTACTTTTAGCTTTCTTAAAGGCAGAAGAAGGTTTTGCGTCAGAACTGACTGGCAATGGCGTACAAGCCCAGGTCCACGTGTAGAAATGTACCCCAACTCAATCAGTGCAGTGCTTTTCTTCTGTTTTTGATATATTATTATAAAACTGCTGCCTTAAACTTCAAGTTTTTCTGCATCAAACTGCTTTTCATTAGGTTTTGGAGACAGTTGCTGATTCTAAAAGTTTTCTTTAGAAAGGAACGACATCCTCTGTGGACAATGGTTCCTTTTTCTTGATAAATAGAAAAAACAAAAGATCATCGACGTATGTAGAATACAAAAAGTAACGTCAAATCTTCTGTCAGACATTTCTAACCAGATTTAGTCTAATTTTTTTGTTTTTGTAATATCCCATATTTCCCTCCATAATTAGGTATTATTCTATTTAATTTAGTTTATGTCTATTGCACCAATTCACAACACATGTCATCTCAAGGCACTTTACAGTTCAAGCAGATCATACAGACAAATTGATTCAAAGTTTCTATCTAAGGAAAACCAGTTGATTGCATCGACTCATTAACTGGAAGGCGACCCTCACACTAAGCATGCTTGTAGCG
>NW_015150637.1:1092347-1099039 GCF_000732505.1 Cyprinodon variegatus | reverse complement strand
TAGATCCGGCCCTCTGTGTAAACAAAACATGATTCCGATACATACAATTTCAGATATTGAATAATCAGCAGCTTAGCAGTGAAATGAACTTTTCCATTTATTAAGTGCAGCAGTGATCAAAATGTAAATAGTGTAGGAGAGACATGGTGCAAAGGCATTTGATGTGGAAGTTTCAGAGCAGTGGTAGATATGGTGGAAAATGCAGTAGAAACACTGAGTTGAGTTCTATTTCGAAGATTCGCCATGTAGTGCAAGAAAGAAGAAGCAGAGATACATTATCTTTATTATTAAATCATTAATGGACAGAGGTGAGAGGTATCAAAGTAAACTACCTTATTATTGTACTTAAGTAACTTTTATTTGTATCTGTTTGTTAGTTGAGTATTTTCTGATAACTGTTGAATTTTATTCATGACATTTAAACACAAATATCTTTACTTTCTACTCCTGAAGAGTGCAGAGATAATCTGTCCAGTTGGAGCTGAGATTGCAACCGAAAGCAACATGGAGGAATACCGGTGTCTGAGAAACCATCGCAGATAACGGACCAGATTCCCAATTCAATCGCCTTCTATTAGATTTAAATCAGATTTAAAAATCTACATTTTTGTTGTATTTTATTTACATGTTGCAAACTTTAATATTGTTTGCAGCTATTATGCTGTGATGAATCCCACAGCTCTAGTGTTTGGTTCAATCTCTATAATTTTAATTTAGAGCAAAACTAAACCGTCTGTCTATTTTAATGTTTTCTTTACCAACATGGTGAGCAAAAGAGAACATTTATACTGTTATAACTTTTTAATAATTTAGTTTTTTAAAGTTATTTGCTATTATTGAAGGCAGAAATATGAGTACCTTTGATAGCTCTGTCTATGAATAACGCCGTTAACATTTTCTAGTTGTATGACCTCCTTTTGATTATTTATTTTGCTGCTTTGTAAGTCTGGAAAATCCGACAAAGCCAGCTAAAGTTTATCTCAGCTTCATCAGTTTCACTGTAACTGATATAAGGTGTGAACATAAGAAGGATGAATGCTGACACTAACTGAAAAGACGACTCAACAAGGTCTTAGTTACAGGGTGTGCATTCAGGTTATTGCAGCTTTTCTTCAAATGTATATAATAAATACCACTACATAGGAAGGTGTTTTTAATAATTATTTATCATGATATTATTTTATATGAAAAATTGGGGTGTGTTTTACTTTAAGACCCCTATAGATTGTTTGCTTCAACCCCCAAAAAATGGAAGAAAAAAAAAACTTTTAACCTTTTAGGAAACTTGTCATAACAAGGTTCAGAGGGTTGGTCATAAACCTGAATATGTGTTTTTTTTATTATATTAAATGCGTTGTTTGTTTTTTTTAAACCTCTTACGTGTTCATGCCATTCAGGTGTGTCAAGCATTCAGAGGGAACATGACTGCCGTTCAGCAAGGCACAGCATGCCTGGGAGAAGGGTGGGTGTACAACCTGTGAACAACACTGCCGTCGGACGTGAGAACCACTGAGTCAGCTCATGGAATGCATGTAATCTGACAGCGATGGATCCACCTCCACTATATTTTCTCTTCAGGTGCTGCTTACGCACTGCTTTAAGCATCAACCCAGGCCTTTGTGTCATGACATGATGCCATCTACCAAATATTACACAGGAATGCATTACTCATACCAACCCCTAGAGGTTTTTTGTTGCAAATTAAGGACAAGAATCAATCAACTGCTAAAACAAAAAAAAAGAAAAATAATACTCAATCAGTTGCAATTTAATAGTTTCTTACAAAATCTTCTCTTTAAATTGGAGGCTATCCTTAGATCGTGTCTTCGTATTAAAGCATTGCTATTTTCCCTTCATTTGATTGATAGAAACAACTTTAATTCCTCCAGCCCAGTAAGTGGAGCACTCACAATTGCCAGCTCTTCTTGGGGGAGTGTTGGTCTAGTGGTTAGAGCAGTGGGCTTGTGCTCTGAGAAGTTTGCAAGTAGATCCCTGCAGCTCTGGGCTCCTGATCACTTAACCCCACACTACTCTCCAGGCGCCCCACAATGGCTGCCCGCTGCTCCCCAAGAAGAGGGGTCAAATGCAGAGTGTGATTTTCTTCCTATTGTGGGGCAATAAAGGGATTTGTTTAAGTTGCCACCAAGGCTCAAAACACTGACCACTGTTCTCCTTGTTGGTGCTTCTGTCTTTCAGCTTCCCTCTGAGAAGAAGCCATTCCTCTGCTCTATTTTGGAACTACTAAGATGCCTAAACTATCTAATGTGACCTTAACCTACAGTTACTGTTGGTAAAGATGTTCTCATTATAACCAGAAGTAAATGTAAAATAAATACTATCAAATATTATAGCTACCGCTATCTGACTACACAACTACAATTTAACTTACCTACTACAAGGTTTAAATCACCTAAACTTGGCTTAATACTTAAAACATACAAAAATTACATATCTGTTCATATTTTTAATCTCTTAAAACCCACCGCGTTTACATCTAATAACTCAGAATGCATGAAAATTACATCAGTAAAATGTTTACCAATATAGACATGTTAGACATAATTGGAATGCTTAGATTCTCCACAATTCTACCACCAAGTTCATTTTATGGACACAGCGAGCACCAAAGCACAATTAACACAAATATAGCAGCATGTCAAAATGTAAACATGACTGTTACGACCACCCAGGCCACAACATATTTGAGGACACGAGACAAACATGAGGTTCAAAAGAATTATTTTATTCTAATCTCTGGAACTTCTTTTTAGATCAGTTGTTTTGCTCGTCTGCAAAGAGACAAAAAAAAAAAACAGAGAGTCAGATTTTTCCCCAGTTCCCTGTGTCCAAAAAAAAAAACTAAGAAAAAAAAACAAAACAAAGTATGACAGAAAGTTGGACCTGGTGAGCCGATCCAAAGCAACAAAACGGTACAGCAGAGGGCCAACCCTATACAGGGCCGTCGAAGCCTCTGCTAGTACCGAACTAACTGAAAAACTCTAATAAATATATATGGAAAAAAAAAAACGAAAACAGGACAACCGGTCCCACCAGGTCAAAGTTACAAAAAATCAACAAAAAACAAAGGCTGACGAAGTAAAAAATACCACATGGCAAGCTGGAGAGGTCAGCGGCGGCCTACAAAGACGGGAGACGTGCGCATCGCGTCTGGACGCGCTCTCTGTGACGGTGGCTCGATCAGAAGGTTCCCAGAAGAAATAATTAGCAACTCTAAAATTTAAGTGACTTAACTAAGGTCTATACAACACTAAAAGGGGAAAAAAAGAAACAAAAAGAATTAATGAGCCCGACGCACATAACAATGACAAAGCAGCCGCAACAAGCAAGCATGTCTTTATTACTGATGTTCAAAAAAGTCCTATTATTTTCGAGGATAAAACAAAAACTTTGAGTCATGTTTGAACTGATGCAGCTTAGAATGTATTTTACTCACCCAATTTTTGTTTTTATATTCAGAAACAAGAAGGTGTTGTCACTAATGATCAGATCCAAAGGCAGAGAAAACCATTATAGAGAGACCAGGGAAAATGTTTAACAGGTTTATTGAGAAGCTTGTGGAGATTCCAGTGTTGCTCTGAACACTGCTCTACCGGAACTGTAAGGTGAGGGAAAGACACTCAGTTAGTTCAGGTTCAGTGGGAAAATTGATTCTCGATCTTGAAGAGGAGAAAAGGTTTGCAGACTCACGTTACCAAAAAAGTGGTTGACTCTTAGACTCCAGTAGGTGAGGAATGTGTTTCGGTGTTTGTCTAATACGGTGGAGGGCGGAACAGGGTTACCCAGAATGCGGTTGCTAGTTGTTTAACAGAGAACGACTGACTCCCACTCAGATTTCCTGCGGTAACTGAAAGGACTGTTGGGCAGATGAATCCCTTGCTCAGTGTGAAGCTCAAACGTTTCCTCGGGGAAAAGTGGATCCAAACCTCCGGTTTGTGTCCTCAGCTCAGTTTGAAGCTCAGTAGATCCTTCCAGGGAGAGAAGGTCCGAAAAATCCAGTTTGCAGGATGACTTCCTGCCGAGAAGCAAAGACAAAAACAACGTTAAGACTCAGGTTGACAAAAACTCAGTTTGACTCAGCAAAACTCAGCTTGGCTAGAGTACCCAAAACTGGCAAACACTCTGGCGTGGAGGTAGTGGCAGTCAGCAGCTTAAGAACACTCTGTTAACAATGTAACCCCTTGCAGGTGTGTGAGGAGGAGAATCAGAACCAGGCGCCGCCTGTTGGAGGAAGGAAGACAAACACACAGAAACACAGACCACACTGACTGGAGTCCTAACAGGTGTTAGCTTTGAAATAATGTATCACACCTGTAACTTGGGCTTACAGTTCCTATGTTATTTCCTTTACATTTGGAATGCAAAATAGGTAAGATATTACTCTGTTCGTATCACTATGCTAAGCAGCTCCCTAAAACATGACAATAATATGTAACAAATAACGACTATAATCTCTTTCTTAGGCCTACATAAAATCTAAATCTCACACAGACTATTAAATACTATTTATATAGTCATCTATGTAAACAAATTTCATCATCATTTGACAAGATAAGTGATGCTGACATTGCGGAAGCCATTATGAAGTTTTCAATGGATGTTCCTGAAAACTATACTGGGGCTTTAAAAGTCCATCCACCCAACCATCTGTCAGGGTCGCAGTGGGCCGGTCTCTGGCAGTCTATGAGGTGGGACGCAACAGTCTGTCGCTGGGCAACACAGAAACACACAAAGATACAACCATGCACACACACTTACACCTAAGGACAATTTAGGGACTGTGGGAGGAAGCTGGAGTACCCAGAAAGAACCCAGGCATGTTCAGGAGGAGCATGCAAATTTCATGCAGAGAGACCCCGGGCTGGGAATCGAACCCACAACCTTCTTGCAGCCCAGCTCTAAAAATAATAAATACAATATAAGTTTGTACCCACCACAATAAAAAAAAAAAATTAATGTTTTTTTCTGTAAAATTAATGCTTTTATTCTGCTCTACAGTGGACGTTCTGTGTATTTCTTTTCTTTTTAATCGTTTTTAGTATTTATTTATATTATTTACAGATGAATAATCAAAAAGTTTAGAAATCTAATGGATATCTCAATTTAAATGCATACGATGTTTTATGTTTGAACCCTGGGGGGGCAGTAGACTAATTTGTCTTAAAAGGGAAACATTATGATTCCTGATAAAACCAGGATAACTATGACTGACCGCCTACAGGTAGATATTTATAAATAAAATAATAATTGAATTAATTATCGATCTCACATTGGAGAAATTTACGTCTGCATTTAACTCATCCCCTTGGGGAGCAGTGGGCTGCCATTGTGTGGCGCCCGGGGAGTAATCAGGGGTTAAGGGTCTTGCACAGAGAGCCAGAGTGGCAGTTTGTGGGAGTGGGTTTCAAACTCACAACCCCAGGATTCCAAGCTCTATGTCCTAACCACTAGGCTGCCTCCCCCTCATTAACATTTAACAGCATCATAAAGGTTTGCAGGTTCTAGATTACTCTAAAAAGTGAGAAAAATGCCTCCCCTAGCAGCTATGCATGACTGAAAGTGAAACATAAAACCAAATGAGGCAAACTGATCTGTTATGTATCCCAATAAGTTGAGAATAAAATTCTAAACAGACTGAATGAGCACAAATGACTTAACTCTTCTCATGTTAAATTAACTGCTTTACCTGAACATCAACATTAAGTTGATCATTTCTTATTCCTGAGGGGAAAATCTAAGGCTGCAAATGAATATTGTTTTATCCATGGCTGAAGTAAATATGTAAAACTGTAATTAATAGTAAAAAGTCCTAAACATGAAGCTGTTCCAACGTGCATATGTAATTACTGATGTCCCAAATGCTTTTCTTTACTGAACACCATGAGAAGGTTATAGAATCAGTTGTAAAACCAAGAACAAAATGTTCTGCTTGGTGTTGGTACAGGACGTCCCCTGTTTAAATCGTATCTAGAGATCAACACTGTAGAAGTCTCTGTGTGGAGCTCTGATCAGGGTTTAGATCTTTTGGTGAAAAGCTAACACAGCATGCCTCCTAATGTCATGATTATCATGTTAAACTAGGCTGTTCTGTGGCTTCAACGAGGGGGGGCTTGCCACTGAAGAACCCAGTAAATGGAGATGACGCTGGAAACACCCAAATGTGGTGCTAACAGAGACAAAGGAAACTAACAACTGTTGAAGTGATCGTAAACCCGTGACCACTAGAAGAAAAAAAAAAGGAAAAATAACCTTCTGAACTCACTTCTATTTTATTACATGTCAAACAAATTACAGCCAGAGATCTCTCAGAAGCGTGTCTGTGTCTGTGTTCTCACATCAAAGCCAAGCGACATCACTCTTTCAACCTTAAACGCTTAGCTTCTACAGCAAAAGGTTTAATTTTAGGGCTCTGCGCAAACTGTGCAGCAAACTTGTTTACTGTGCACAGTCTGTTTGTATCCTGCGTGCCCATCAACATGCTGCAAACAACCACAGAGAGCAAACAAAACCAGACTACACAGCGAACATGCTGTGCTGCCATGCAGCTCATCTGGAAAGGCTTCCCAGCTGTGGTACTCCATAAGAGGACTGCATTAACACCATCCATCCGTCCGTCCGTCCGTCCGTCCGGCCGTCCGTCCGTCCGTCCGTCTATCTATCTATCTATCTATCTA
>NW_015150637.1:1091158-1092237 GCF_000732505.1 Cyprinodon variegatus | reverse complement strand
TATCTATCTATCTATCTATCTATCTATCTATCTATCTATCTATCTATCTATCTATCTATCTATCTATCTACAGCCAGAAAAACCAGGTACATTGAAGTGGCATACAGGTTTAATTAATAATTAATAATTCATTAAAACAAGATGATAATATAAAAACGATTAAAGAAAAGTTGGACTTAAAATTTAACTCATAATGTTTAGATGTATTAGTTAGTGGATGGGAGTATATTCCAAATTAGTGAAGCATAAAAATTTAAATGTGCTTCTCCATGATGGTTCTGGTTTGGGTTCTGCAGGGTAAATTAGAGCCAGAGGACCTGCGAGGTCTGGGCGGGTTGATCTATTGACAACAACTCTGTATGTACTGTGGAGCTAAGCTGATTGGGGATTTATAAATAAGATAAGATTTAAAGATAGATAAGTATTTTCAAATAAATTGTCTGAGATACGGAGCGCCAACTCGGCTGATGTGCTCTATTTTTTCAGTGAGGATGCTGGCAGCAGCATTCCGGATCAGCCTCAGCTGTCTGATCCACTTTTTAGGCAGACCTGTGAAGACACCGCTGCAGGGATCAAGTCTGCTAATGAAGGCATGAACTAGTATTTCATAGTCCTGTTGAGACATTAGTCTTTTAATCCTAGAGATGTTCTTATGTGATAGAAGGCTGACTTTATGGCTCATTATGCTTGACCAGAGGTGTCAAGCAACAAAGTACAAATACTTTGTTACTGTACTTAAGCACACTTTTTAGGTATCTATACTTTACTCCATTACTTATTTTTCTTCCTACTTCTGACTTCTACTCATTACATTTTCACACAACTATCTGTACTTTCTATTCCTTACATTTTTAAAACAAACGTTACTTGTTACTCTTGGCTTCGGGTTAATGCTTATAAATATTTATTTCACGTCATGTGCCATCCAATGCAGATCATTGGCTCCATCCACATCTAGTGAAAACTATTGTCATTGGATGAGTCATAGAACACTAACACTCATTGGTTAGCTAAAGGAAATCATCAGAAGCAAGCAGGTGTTCTTCAAACTGCTAACGTGAATTGTCTATGCCATGCTA
>NW_015150637.1:1088955-1090928 GCF_000732505.1 Cyprinodon variegatus | reverse complement strand
TTTATAGAAATAGTTAAACATTGAGCTTTCAATTCATATAGTGGCATCTGGCTGTTCTTTTTAAGGTTACTTTATACTTTTATACTTTAAGTAGTTTTTGGAGCACATACTTTTTCACTTTTACTTGAGTAAAGAGGTCAAGTTGATACTTCAACTTTTACCAGAGTGTTTTTAAACTGCAGTATCTATACTATAAGTAACGAATGTGTGTACTTTTGACACCACTGTGCTTGACGTTAGGACATTCCATAGTGTCTGCCGGCCACTGTTCTGGCCGGTTCTGTGTGGTCGGGGGTGGAGGTGGGGATGTTGGAGGGCTGTTTAGCACAAATAGCAAGTTTACAACACCACACTACACAAGTAAGTAGAAAATACAGCTTTTTACAACTTTATCAAAGTCTCTTCATGTCGTTCGCGAACAAAAGTAATTTCTTTCCTGAAGTTTTTACACCATGTGCTGATATTGGCAATATCTATGAGCTAAATCATGGGATGTCTCCAGATGTTTACATTTACGAACATAGTTACAAATGTTCCCAGTATGCACAGAGGGACTTGAAAGCTTAAAATAACATTATTCGGCTTAGTGGACATGGCGCAAGCATAAACCATGCTTTAATCATTGTCTTTATGAGCCTCTGAAGGTCCAGGGATGAGTCCATCATTACATCCAGATTTAGAGCTTGATTTTGTGGTTTCTAGGTGGATTAACTGAAGCTGTTTGCTAACATTTTTAACGCTCTTCGCTTGTTTAAAAAACTATTACTTAATTTTCTTTTATACGGTGTACAGGCAAGTGAACAGGGAAGTTAATGATTGAATTAATGAACTAATTCATCAACTGAATGAATTCATTAACTCATTCAGAGCACTGGACACCTGTTGGACTGCATTTTTCCTGAGCAGGTCTGCATTCTCCTCCTACGAGACAGGATCACGGGATTTAAAACTGGCCTTCCCCGCACTCCGAGAGGAGCCAGGACCTGAGCCCCCCCGCTCGCCAAGCCAAAACCCTGAGGACTCTGCGGAGAACAGCCAGGACATGATCAGGAGACACAAGACAAACACTAACACCTTCTCGACACTCTGGCCCCCAAGACTCACGAAATGAACCAGGGACTTAACTAAACTCAAAAACAAATAAAAAACATGAACTACTAACACGAATACTACGAATAATGATCTGGCCCTGATAGCTAAATATACAAAGCAGCACGAGCAGGTGGATAAGATGAATAATTAGAGAGCGGGTGTCATGATTTTACTAAAGTTCAAACTCAAATGCAGAAGACCAAACAGGGAGACCAGGGGAAAGTGTTTAACAGGTTTTATTGAAGAGATAATGTAGAGAGAAGAGTTGCTCTGAACACTGTTCAACCGGAACTGAAAAGTGAGGGGAAGGCACAGCGATTAGTTCAGGCTCAGTGGGAAAATAGATTTGTGAAGTTGGAGAAGAGGATCTGGTTGCTGAATCACGTTTCCAGAGAAGTTGTTGAATCTTTGACTCCAGTCTGTATTCTGTAGTTCCAGTGTTTGTCTGATTCGGTGGAGGGCGGAACAGGGTTTACCCAGAATGAGGTTGTTTGTAGGTGAACAGAGAAACTGACTGCCACTCGGGTTTCCTGCGGTACTTAAACGAGTCATATTGGAGATGAATCCCTTTCTCAGTGTGAAGCTCAAATTATCTCTTGGGGAAAGTGGATCCAAACCTCCTGTTTGAACCCCAGCTCAGTTTGAAGCTCAGTTGATCCTTCCAAGGAAAGAAAGTTCCGAAAAATCCAGTTTACAGGATGACTTCCTGCCGAGAGGCAAAAGACAAACAAAGTTAAACTCAGGTTGACAAGAACTCACTCTGCAATGGCTGTGAGAAGTTGCTGGATATTGGCAGGAACTGTATACGCCCATCCAGAGTATCCCAAACATGCTCAGTGAGCAGTGTTGTGCCTGAACGCGTTCATTGAACGAAAGTTCAT
>NW_015150637.1:1078648-1087510 GCF_000732505.1 Cyprinodon variegatus | reverse complement strand
GAACTAGTTCATTTTAAAATGTGTGAACTGAACTTTGAACTAGTTCACGTAGAAAGAGAACTTTCCCAACACTGTCAGTGAGTATGCCGCCATGCAAGAAGACCATTTTAGCTTCCAAGAATTGTGTACAGAACCTTCCAACATGGGGCTTTGCATTATTCTGCTGCAACAAGAGGTTATGTTCTTGGATGTATAGCACAACAATGAGGCTCAGGATCTCGCCATGATATCTCTATGCATTCAAAATACCATCATTAAAATACACCTCTGTTCTTCATCCATAACAGATGCCTGCCCATACCATAACCCCACCTCCACCACTGGCCACTCGATCCACAACAATGACATCAGAAAACCATTCTCCTACACAGCGCCACACACACTGTCAGTAGTCTGCCCTGAACAGTGTAAGATTGGATTCACTAGGGTTGTGAAGCTGGTTGGATATACTGTCAAATTCGCTTAAACGCTTTTGGAGAGGTCTTATTTAAAATAAACATTCAATACATGAACAACATCTCTGTTTAACATTCCTGCTGTCAGCATGCCATGGTCCTTTAAATCTTGTGACATCTGTGGCATTGTGCAGTGTGATAAAACTTTACCTTTCAGAGTGGCCTTTTATTGTGGGCAATCTAAGGAACACCTGTGCACTAATCATGGTGTGTAATCAGCATCTTGATAGAGCTCACCTGTGAGGTGGGATGGATTATCTCAGAAAATAAGAAGTGCTCACTATCAGAGATTTAGACTGGTTTTTGAACAATATTTGAGGAAAATGTTCATATCGTGTATCTGGAAGAAGATTTAGAACTTTGAGTTCATCTCATAAAAAATGGGAGCAAAATCAAAAGTGTTGCGTTTATACTTTTGATCAGTGTATAATTCTGGCTGGATCCTTGCTAGGACTTGGAGCTCTTCTAACTTGTTTCCTAGAGATCTCACATTGCCCATGATGATGTAAGAGAGGGATTAAACTTTCTATGGTTGCAGTTGTGGTTTTGGTTGAGGTTACGCTGCGTACTTACACATCATAACAAGTATCCAAGAAGGAAAAAAGAAGAAGAAACTAAAGTTCTCATAAAAAAGAATATCAAGCCGCTTTCCCACTGAGAACCTGGGTTTTGCAAAACCGGGTAAACCCGCTAACAATCGACTTTCGGCTCTTTTCCCATTGGACCGAAAAGTATTACCCCCTGATCTGCGCGGCCACTGTCCCCCACCACTGTGTGTCTGTTGACAGCATCACGCTGGGTGAGCGGTGATGATGTTGACATTGTGACGAAAATCAGGAAAGTAAATAATGGAAACAACCATAGAAGGGAGCCAGAGCGTACTGTAGTCAGTATTCTTTATTGTTTTGCTCTTTCATCTGTCCGAATCCCTCTCACCAGAGCTGCGTCATATTTATCAAATTTAAACAGAGTTGTGTCGGCTTGTTAGGTCAGAAGCGACTAGAACGGTGTGTTGACCTCCGTAGTTTTTGTTCAATGTTGTCACCTAATTAGCTGGTTTTCCCACAGCATGCCGATCAGAGCCGAGGCGATTTTAATGCGGGTCGATTTCTGAGTCATTTGTTCCCACTGCTGCTAAAAGCCGATTGTTCCCGGGATTTAAACAGTTTTTTTGGCTGGTGTGACAAGGGTAACAGAGTCAAGCTAGCAGAGCTACTCCAACGTGCAGCCACCTTAAGCAGTTAGAATCTAGACTGTTGGTTTTAGAACTAATTCATGTTCCTTGTTATTAGCTTGAAAATTATTTTGGGCTTTATGTTGGGCTAATATCCTATGGAGGAAAATTCACACTTAATCTTCACAAAAAGCATTTTGTCTTCCTTAAACTTTTAAGGTATTTTGTATAAACACAGTGTATAAAATCGAATTTTAGTTTAGTACAGCTTTCCATACAGTAAATGAACATTTAAATTCCATAAAGTACAGCAGTGATCAAATATAAACAGTGTGGAAGAAAAAACATGATTCAAGTTTAGAGCATTAATATACATGGTGCAGATATGCGGTATTTTTGGTTTGGTGTTATCAGTGGCAGGCAGGGAAGAGTTTTTTTGTTTTTCAACAATTCAGCTGCAACAGTCTGATGGCAGTGGGGACTGCCATCAGAAAATGTCTTTAATGGAGGGAAGAGGAGCCCTGGTGATCCTCTCTGCTGTTCTCACCACTCTTCTCACCTTCTTCCAGTCTGAGGCGCTGCAGCCTCCCCACCACACAGTGAGACACCTGGTCAGAACGCTCTCTATGGTGCTTCTGTAGAAGGTGGTGAGGATGGGTGACTGCTGAACTGTTGGAAAAAAACTCTCGGGGCTCCTCTCCCCTCCATAAGACATTTGGAGGGGAGAGGAGAAGGTCCAGCAGATTCCAGAACAGCTTCTTCCCACCGCCATCAGACAGCTGAATGTAAAAAAAAAAAAACTCTAAATCATGTTGCTGACTCTGCATCAAACTGAGTTTTGATCACTGCTGCACTTTAAGAAATGGAATATTCTGAAAGCTGTACAAAATGAAATTTCGTTTTGTATGCACTTTGTGTAAACAAAACCACAATAAACGTTTTCTAAGTCTAAGATATAATTTTTTCTGGAATCACCTTATTTCAAAACAAGCTTGTTTGTTATTCTGTGAAGTTACTCATGATGGATGGAGGAGCCAAACATCTTACACAAGTTAGTATACGGTAGTATATACGAGTATAGATATTAAATTAAGATTTTACTAGAGTGAAACTAAAACTTAAGGTGCTGTAAAACTACTCCTAAAATTGTCTTTGTGTCAAAAACTTCCTCAAGTAACTGAGTAAATGTAACTAGTTACTACCCACCTTTTTAAACTACTGAGTAGTTTTTTAAGATTTCTGCAAATCATATGTTATCGGCTTCACTTTGGGTCTCTATGGGTTAATAATTTCTATTTTCATCAAATGTTGGGATATCCTTTTTGTACTCATCCCATTTCAGTCTAAGTAGATCCACTAAAGAGCCACATCCTTCTAAATCAGGCCCTGAATGAATCACTTCATATTTAAAACGTTAAAAACTGATCCTCTTGGCTGTTTCATCTGCTGTTCCTTTTAAATGTATTGCTGATTTTTGTGTCACGAGTCCAAAGCAGTTTTTCAAACATGAGCTCTTGAAGGGTCAATAAATCATATATGACACATATGATTTCATATTAAACAAAAGCAGAGTGAAATCAGTGACAGCTTCAGTCAGCAGCCTTCAATGAATGGCTCTTCATATTGAGCACAGGTACACAATAAAGTGAGTTGATATGCAAAATGATTGGGGTGGGGGGGGATACAAAACCAGTCTGGAGTCGTCACCACAATTCTCTTCCAGTGTCTAGTCTGCTGCTTTTTTCCCAGCATAAACAGAACACTGAACACAAGCAGAAAACAGATTTTTTTCTCTTCACCCACCGGAGCTGGTCTCCATCACAAGGCAGCTGAGGTTAAACAAACCCTGCGGATGGAGTTGAAGGCAGTGGTCAAAATAAGGCTGCCCGGCAGGGGGTGTGGGGGCTTTCCTCAGGAATAAGAAAACAAGTTCTAGGTGAACCCCCTCCTCACAACCTGACCACACAAACCCAAAGTAAAAGAAGTTGTGGTTAAAACCAGCCCTCCACATTCAAAACTGTGGAAATGGAGGGGATTTCATCTAACTAATTTCATTGTGACTGTTATATAGGGTCAAATGCAGTGTAAATAAGTTCGTTTGTAAACAAACTCTTATCAGGAAACACTTTCTGCCGGCGCCGCGTCACTCTGAGTGTACTGAAGAGAAACAGCAGGGGGCAGATCTTAGAGATTAATCCTTTTGACGTGCACCAAACTGGTTTTACTGTTCATTTTGTCATCATGACAAAGCATTATGTTAGGAAAGATTTTTGTAAAAATAAATAAAAAGTCAAAGTTCAGTTAACCACATGTTTTTATGATGAAGGGAAATACAGGTCAAGTGCTGCTCTTTGAGTTTATACCAGCCTACATATCAAAATAAACTATGTTGAAGTTTATTTCTAAGCTACAAACATGCTGTCATTTAAATATATATATTTATATATATATATATATATATATATATATATTGCATTAGTTTTTCTAAAGCTATGTGAAAAATTTGATTTTTCACATAGCTTTCACATAAAAATCAGAAAATAGATTATGTGGTTAACTGTTATTTGCATCCAGTATTGGGGCTACTCTAGCTGAAACAGCTCTCCCGTTCCACTGGATATTCCTCAAACAGGAAATATCGATCTTTGCCTTTATTTTAAAATCTTCAAACAGCTCCCATAAATTAACAATTCCCATTAATTAGTATTTTTTACTAAGATGATAAACTCAAAAAGGAAACAAAAACATAAAGCAGCTTTTCTGCTTTAATTACTCTAAATAATTTACACATGTTTCAGCAGGTTAAAGAAAAATAGTTTCTTATTGTTTTATGCTTCTTTGAATTTGTATTGTGGGTTTTTTGTGAACTCTAACTTCAGCCAGTGCTTTATAATGTTTATTTTTATTTATTTCTTTTTTTCCCCCCTCTGAGCACAGAGGAGGAGAAGATGTTAAAGCTCTGACACTGTTTATGTTTTAGATATACAGATGATCTAATCAGTGTACAAAAAAGTAAAAAAAAAAAAAAACAGCTGTTTGTCTGTATTTTTTCTTAAATTCCAAATATATATATATATATATATATATATATATATATATTGCAACTGACATATATTTATAGAGAAATGAAATGAAATCACTTTGAAACTCAACAGCTTCTTCTGTACCCAGTAAAGGTGTTATGCTTTTCCACTGGAATTTGACTTAGAAAACATAAGAAATATATCATATTCTTGGTATTTAATATATATATATATGAGCCCTGTGTATGTTTGTGCTTGAAACAGATCGATGGAGATGTAAAGTTCACTGGATATTTTTTCTTGTGTTTAAAACATTAAAAGCTAAATCAGAGGTAAAACAAAAACAGAGAATTTTCTAACAGATTATGTCAATAATATTCTTTAACTGTAAAAGAGGCAATTTCTCCTTCTATATCTCAAAGATGTCCCACATTTTGTTCTTCAAATTTTTTATGGAAGAGCACAAATGTTTTTGATAAGTTTGGATGCAGAAAATCATTGGTTATTACATATGGTTTAAAAATATATATATTGTTTTCTTCTCTTGTTTTTTTTTTTTTTTTTGGTAGTAGTGCTGGTGAGAGGGGGTTCCTATTTTGAAACCACTTGCCTTTATTTATCACTTTAAATAGAAAACTAAAACAAAAGGGTAAAAACTGCTTGAATTTAATTTAATCTGTTTTATTTTAAAATAAAGTTAAACTTTTTATTTTTTTATTTTTGGTAATAATTTGAATAGAATAGAATAGAATAGAATAGAATAGAATAGAATAGAATAGAATAGAATAGAATAGAATAGAATAGAAAATACCTTTATTCTGCCACAATGGGGATATTCTGGTATTTACAGCAGCAAAAAGTTTATAGAAAAAAATAGTCACACAAATGTGGAGCTTAGAAAAAATTTATAAGAATAACATAATAGTAAAGAGTTAAAACATAAACAATAAATAACTGTGCTGTAAAGTGTTTTGACAATACAAATACTCTAGAAACTGGAGATTTAATAACCAACATACAGCTATAGACATTTTTACAGTAATATTTATTTGATTGATAAAAAAAAATGATTATTGATTTATGCAGAGGAAATAAATCCTCCTACCAAAACATGAACAATTTTATTAAGTTTATTTCTTAAACTGCGAAAAATTAGGCAAATAAAGTTTAAAATGTTTCCCAATGCTGCTTCATATTTAGTGGAAATTTCTGAAGACATGTTGCCAATTTTTATGAAAGTGTGTTTATATCAAGCTGATTGTCTAAACGGAAATTAAACCACAAATCTAACATTTTAACTCATCATAAAGAGGCAGTTGTACTGCATATAATTTACCTTGAGGGCGTGTTTTGAACTCCCACTTTTCCCTTTATCTGATGATCTGGTGTATTGATTATGAAATCTTCCCCAAATGCAGGATTTAGTTTTATTGTACACCACCAGAGGGCGCCATACAAACGAAATTCAGGTAATTTAAGCAAAAGACCTGCAGCAGTGGGAGGGTTTATTACTACACCTTAAGGAAGGTGCTGAAGAAAAAAATATTATAGCAAAAATAAAAAAGAAATAAATAAAGCTAATTTCTGCGCTGCTGCCATCTCCTGGTTGGAAAAATGCAATAAGTTAGTCTAGTTTTTAAAATAAATAAAATTAAATACAAAATAAATACGGGTTGTAGTTGTTTGCTTTTAGTATTTTAATAGAATAAATTTAAATAAAAATAGTTTATTTTAAAAACTTTATGAAATGAAGTTAAAATATTAGCTCATTTTTATTTTTTTCGTCTACCGGTAAAAAAAAAGAGCGATAGTGTTTGAGGCGAGGCGTGACGCCGCGCTCGCGGTTGTTTTGGTTAGCATCAGCTAGCATCAGTTAGCCTCACTAGCATCAGTTAGCATCAGCTAACTGAAGCTAGCTTGATGTTTGCTGCTGTAGCCGGTGGTTGCGGTGATGGCTCTCCCATGAGGTGGGAGAGCGGGACTGCTTTTTTACTGATTCCTCTCTGAGAAAGTGTCGCTGACATGGCCGGGGTTTTTGACATCGATTTGGATCAACCAGACGAGAATGTCTCTGACGACGATCTGGAGGATGGGGTGAGTTTAAAGCTGCACCGCCGTCCCTCCGCTAGCTACTCATCAGTTTGCCGCCTCGAGGCCTGTGTTATCAGTGTCAACCCGGCTTCCATTATCGGACAATGTTTTACCCGCCCATTGCCCTTTATATGATGTTTATGTCTAGATTCGTTTTGAAATATATCAGTCATTACTCCGAATCAGTTAAATATTCCTTGTTATATTTCTGAAATGATCTTACTATAAGGGAACTTATCGATAATAGTCATAAGCATTATCAGAAGAGCCGAACACGGCTGTCAATTTAACATATTTAAATGTACAGCTAAGCTAAACTCAAACTGTCGATAAACTGATAAAAGTGGGGTAACCTTACATCAGATAAGCTCAAATAAAATAAGGAATATTATCAATATACACCCTAAGGTAAGGTATTATGACATGTCCGATAATGGACTCATCTGTGGTCTAATGCTATATTATTAGCATTTGATACAACTACAACGTGTTTATAAATGTTTTGGGGCTTTTTTATTTTTTATTCCAGATAAAGTTAAAGCGATCTGTTTTTAAATGGGATGTATTATGTCTGTGCTGATGCTAACAGAGCTGTCTGAAATCTCTGCAACGTTAGCTAGTTTCTCTTCTAGTTCTCATGATAAAAATCCCCTTTTTTGCTGCGGTTACTTCCATTTAGCTGATAATGTTTGCAACGTGTAGGATTGTTTATGTGCTTTTAACATTTTATAAGCTATCCTGCATGCTTATTGATAAACACATACTTTGCAAACGTGATGTAGTTGTTTTATTGTGTTTATATTGTTGTTTTGTGGTGTCTCCTGTTTAAAGGCCCAGCATGGTGAATACATGGAGCAGTGCAGCAGCTTTGAGTTGTAAGTAGTGATTCAGTGCATCACCCAGCCTTTTTGCAGAGTTTAACTCTATTAATGTCGTTTCTCATGTTGATGATTAGCTTCTTATCTTTATTTTAAGACAGGGGTGCTCAAGTCAAGTACTCAAGAGCAACTATCCTGCACCTTTTTGATGTACCCCATTTTTAACACACCTGAATTAAATGAGTGGCTCCTTATTGAGCCTTTAGATTCAGGTGTGTTAGGGAAGTGATACATCTAAAAGTTACAGGGTGGTAGCTCTTGAGGGCTGGACTTGAGCGCCTCTGCTTTAAGAGGTTTTTCTAATGGCCAAATGCACTTCTTGTTGTTAATAGAGGAGGAGACTGGAGGATTTCCAGCTGTAACATAAACCGATAAAATCTTTCCAGTGGAAAAATTTAGCTCCTGATTGCTGTTGAGAGGATTTTGTTGGCTCGAGTTATTAAATAACCAGAAAACCCCAGGTTTGTGGTTTCCTGGTATAGTTTCTACCTGAAAAAGTTTTGTTTTTTTAGGAACTGTAGATAGCAGCTTCAAATGACCAAAGCTGCAGCTCAAACTCTGCTTTTTTTGCCCAAAAATTTTCAGATTAATAAAACAAGTCATTTTATTTGATTCAAATTTATACTGGGCCAAATTAAATCATTTATACTGGGTCATATTACAACAGAAATAATGGCAAGATAGTTTGCAGACAGTTTAAAAGCGGAAAAAAGAAACATCATTGTGATGTTCTCCCTGAGGTTTACCGAGGGCAAAAGTACATCATGAAATACATACGTGAGAATTTCTCATAAAGTAAGTAGATAGAACATTAATTTGTTTCTATCCCCTACATGAGTCAAATGTTTTATATATATATATATATATACACTGTTAGGATATAAAATATTTGAATGTCCCATTATATAACTAAAATTAAATGTTAAAATGTCTTTTGAAAAATAGTTTTATTTAATTCAATTCAGTTTACTTCTATAGCACCAATTCACATCACATCCAGCCAGTCAGAGTCAGAGAAACAGGACTACACTGAAAAACAGGCCACGCTCAAACATCTATAAACAACGGTGTTGATGGCAGCAGCACAGCTGATATTTCTCTCCAATATGGAGTCACAGCCAAAGAGGAACAGACAAGATGATGCTACTCTGAGCAAAAGCAGACAGAGCATAATGTTAGGGACTGAATCAACGAATTCTGCAGAGTGGGAGAATAGAGAGAGAATGAAGAAGAATTATTTG
>NW_015150637.1:1074348-1078638 GCF_000732505.1 Cyprinodon variegatus | reverse complement strand
TGAAGCAGAATGATGCAAATGGGTCTCTATGTCCTCCAGCAGTCTAAGCCTATAGCAGCATAACTATAGAGATAGCTCAGGATAACCTGAACCACTCTAACTAGTTTTATCAAAAAGGAAAGTTTTAAGCCTAGTCTTAAAAGTAGACAGGGTGTCTGCCTCACGGACTAAAACTGGTAGTTGGTTCCACAGGAGAGGAGCCTGATAACTAAAAGTAAAAAATGTAATAATGGATATAACTTAACTTTATACCCGTAGATAGATGTAAAGTAAATATATGTATTTTTAGGGGTCTCCTGTCTATTGGTGGTTATTGTTGGGGTCACAGGCTGGAATGTTTGGGATGATCTACTAGTAGGAATGGGGGGTGTTGGAAGTTGACCTAGCAATATTAAAACTTGAGCCACCTTGGGAGGTAGCAATAAGCCTGTGACGACAATGTAATTTAAAGGCTAATAAAGGATTGTGGAACAATTGTGACGTAAGCTTCTTTCACAAAGCTGGATTGAGGCACATTTTCCCCACATCCGTGTGTTTTGGGAAATGATGAGGAAAGCAGAGCAGGTGAGTTAGTCAGAGGTCAACATCAGCTGACTGGAATAGAGGCATGCTGCTCCGTGGGGCGAAGGAGGGAAGCAGTGGCCATATGTGCTTTGTGCAACAAGTCAGATGATTTCAAATAAGACTCAGAAAATCTTAAAGAGACGACAGAATACTGCAGGTTTATACTTTCAGTTTGGTCTGAGGTGATGGATTTCCCTTGGCTTGGTCTTTTCTCTGTGTGACGAGAGACAAGTTACCAAACTCAACGAATGGTTCGAATTAAACTAAACAAAGTAAAGAGCTGAAAGCATCTGGACCGTGACACACAGATCCACCAGATACACTGAAAAAAGTGTAACATGTAACTGTTCATTCAAACTAATGCTTTTCACTCTAAACTAGATCAAATTATTGATTTGATTAGGTAAATAATTCTTTTTTGGATTTTGAGACATAAAGTTTGATTTAACCTGAACTAAATACACGTAGAAATGACCCCAAAAAAAGTTTTTGATTTCTCTCAATATGTATATATTTATTCGTGGCCTGCAGGTAATTTTTTTTGTGTGAGTTTATGTGAACTGCGCTTTGCATGCAGTCACAGCACGTGATCCGGGATCTTTCTGCACCGAGTTTGCATGTTCTCCCTGAGAATGCGTGGGTTTTCTCCAGGTACTCCAGCTTCCTCCCACGATCCAAAAACATGATTTTTAGGTTAATTGGCTTTTCTAAATTCTTGTAAATTTAGTTAGTTAGGTTGGTCCAATGTCAATATACCGTATTTTCACGACCATAAGGCGCACCGTACTAAAAGGCGCAGTCTCAGTTATGTGTGCCATTTCTGTATTTAACACACACATAAGGCGCACTGGATTATAGGACGCGGGTTTTATATACAGGTACATATCCTCTACTACGTTTAAATACCTCTACTGCATATTTAAAAATAGAGCGGGAGCAAAACTGAGTATGATTGTGCTTTATTCATGTATTTATTACAAAGTATTAATCAAACCCATCAAAGTCATCATCCTCTGTTTTTGAATTAAACAGCTGCGCTAAATCAGACATGCCAATTTCCCCTTCTTCGCTGTCAGAGTCACTTTCCGAGCAGCGCGGCTCCTCAGAAATAATGCCGGCTTTTGCGAAAGCTTGAACAACAGTGCTAGCAGACGCGTTAGTCCAAGCATCAACAATCCATCCGCAAACGGTGGCGTAACTTGCCCGGCGCTGCCTTCAACTTTTCGTGAAACTGTGGTCTCCGTCTGTCATCCATCGCTCCCACGCCGCTCGCAGCCTTACTTTGAACGGCCGCTTCACACCGATGTCGAGCGGTTGAAGTTCCTTTGTCAGACCTCCCGCAATAACAGCGAGCACAGCGTTCATTAGTTTCACCTTGTTTTTCGCATCGGCTGTGAGATGGGCACGCATGGAGTCACAGATTAACAGCGATGGTGTCCGCGGAAACTCAGCTGCGTCTTCTTCACCTGTCGGAGTTCGTTTTCCATCTTCCTCCACTTGCGAACCGTCGTTTCATTAATCTTGAACTCTCTTGCGGCTGCTCGTTTTCCATGTTCCTCTGTGTAGCTGATAGCCTTCAGTTTAACCTGTGCTTCATAGGCGTGTCTCTGCCATTTTCAGGGTTGTTAAGACAACAGTGTTCTGCATAAAGCACATACCTGTTCTTTTATACACAATCCACGCCCACACTTCCCCCTTTAACGTTCTCTCGTCCGCAGTAACAACACATAGGGCGCACCGGACTATAGGGCGCGCCACACATTTTGAGGGGAAAAAAAGACGTTTATATGCGCTTTATAGTCGAGAAAATACGATATTAGTTTGGTTCATCCACTGAAATGTTCAGAAAATCATTTGGAACACAGCAAAGATTATAAGTTGTGTCAAGTGCAGAATTATTGTTTAAATTCAGATTCTGTGAAGTCAAATATTTTAGATGTGATATCTGGACATCATTTTTGTTAGTTTGAACAAGGTTATACTTTTTCCAGTGAACAGGCTGAACAGATCCCTCGGTGAAACAATGAAATCAATCATTCGTTTTCAGATCCTGTTTCAGACCATTTTGATTTCATTCCAGTATGATCAGAATCAAGTGATAACATGCTAGTACTGGATGATGTTGTCCACCTAAAGGAAGAGCAGCAGATTGCATTTAGCCTTTGACTCTGCAGCAATCCCTCAACCAGAGTGAGCAGATGGCTGAATAGATCCTGTTTAACGGGAAGAAGCCTCCAGCAGAACCCGGGTCATTATCAGTGACCATCTGCTCAGAGCCACCAGGAGGACCTGTTGGAACAAATCTGGATGTTTGAACTTGCTTCTACCTGTTTCTTTTGTGTTTGTCACTCTGATCTTTCAATGTTTTTTTTGCTTTTGTTTTGTTTTGTTTTTTCCAGTAACATGGACGGTTGTGAGAAGTTTGAAATTTCCGAGAACAGCGTGAACAAGGGAACGGAGCAGATCGGGCCGGAATGTTTCGAATTGCTCAAAGTTTTGGGAAAAGGTGGTTATGGAAAGGTGAAGCCTCTCAGTCTTTACTGTAAACATTCTGATCAGATACTTCTTTTTAAACTGTTTTTGTTGTTTTTAATACATCCTAGCCACACTTTACTTTAGGAACTTTTCTTCAAACTACTAATTTGCCCTGAATAGCTGTGGGCCGTTTGCTTTGCCTTTACTGGAAGATGCTAAAGATGAAGGAATGTGGGGGCGAGGATATTGCAGTAGTCTAGAAATCCAATCCAAGCTGGTTGGGGGGGATTTTTACACCAAGTGGGTTTGTTACAGGAACTCTGCAGAGTTTGACATGTCATGGTTGTTTACGAACGGTTCCACCATCTCAATATTTGTGTTTATGGTTCCAAAATGCTTGGATCTTTCTAACTGTCTCATCTCACATTCATCACTTAGCAAATTTATTCACAACTCCTGAATTAGATTACATTTTGTTCCAGCTAAAACCATAAAACCTTTTATTTAATTTCTTTGCATAATTATGAAGAGGAAAAAGCTGCATGCAGTTGATTCCCCTGAATAGAGATCAGTGAGAAGTCGCCGTATTGGTCAACAAAGTTCCTCTGTGTAAAATTCAACTAGGGTTGAGAGCAATTAATCGGATTAATCTTGATTAATCGATTATTGAAATAATCGTTAACTAATTTAGCTGACAGAGCGACCCACTAAGAGCAGAAATTATATCAAAATTGGAAAAAAAATATGTAAACATTTTGCCTTTAAGATAAAAAAAAAAACCTTTTCATCTGTCAATATACTTTATCCAGAACTCCTCAAGTGGAAAAGTTTTAGTTTTAACTGGTTTAATTTAGTAAAAAAAAAAAGTCATAAAAAAAAATCTTTGGCTATTCAATTATTAATCGATTAATTAGAAAAATAATCGACAGATTAATCTATCTGCAAAGTAATCGTTAGCTCCAGCCATAAATTCAACCTGAGATTCAGTCTCTGTGATCACATGTGCATTTCTTTCATTAAAAGAGGGGCCCCACAGTCTGCCACGTTTGTATAACGGCACTTTGATCTTTTAAATTTCAATTCAATTCAGTTTATTTATATAGCGCCAAATTCACAACACATGTCATCTCAAGGCACTTTACAGTTCAACCAGATCATCCAGTCAAATTGATACAAAGTTTTCTATCTAAGGAAAACCAGTTGATTGCATCGACTCATTGAGTCAAATGCAATCCCTCACACTAAGCATGC
>NW_015150637.1:1062965-1073618 GCF_000732505.1 Cyprinodon variegatus | reverse complement strand
CCTAGCTGCCGTTTACCACCCGCAAAAAAAAAAGGAATAAATGCTTTATTAGGAAAGTAGCGGGGAACTCTCCCAACAGACATGGGGTATCTTCCCAAGAATAAAGTCACTCTGAAGCTGTGCTAATCTCAGCCACTGGAAAACTAAGAGGAGTTGAGGAATTAAATTCTCCCTTACATTAACATTTTTATCCGTACAAAAGCTTGAAAACGACTCGTCTTCTTCGCTTCGCCTCAAAGTTCTGAGCCCCTGTAGTGTTGAACATTACTTGAAAGTCTTGTTCTTATCGGTTTCATCTTTACGATAAGAAAGAGGGCTTCTCTTCGGATCCCCCTTCTTCTTGTCTTTAGCAGCAATCCATTATATTTCTAAATTTATTGGCAGTTCCTTGCCTACATTTTAAAAACATCTAAAATCTGAAGGCAAGAACAGTGTAGAAAAACATGGGATATACTTTCCTGGGGAAAAGATCCCCCATCAGAGCAAGAAGGAACGTTAACTAAACTCTCTGGCTGTAATGACTTTGCCTGTTATTAGTAGGTGTGCTCATTAATAACCACAGGTTTATTCAAAGCTTTTCTACCAGCAGGAAGCATCATTTATAGCTGGCAGGTCCTGAATGTACCTTTTATAATTGCTGGTTGCATTGAAAGCCTGAGGGGCCAAACTCGCCACGAGTCACCTGTGCAACTTGTTCTGCAGCATCCTCCGAGGTGCAGAAGGTTGTCGTTCCGTATAGTTTAAGATCTTTGGTTTATTTTATTCCTGCTAGTACTGAGAAGATTCATCGGATTAATTATGATGAATCGGTTATTGAAATAATTGTTGACTAATTTGGTAATGATATGGCACACAGACTCTATAACAGGTCATCTGCTGAAGCAATAACCTACTTGCAGCAGTAATTGATAGAGAACTACAAAAACTATTAACTTGTTTCATTTAAGATGCATAAGTACATACATTTTAAATGTTTTTTTTTTTATTTCTAATGAATTTACAAATCAACATAAATGTTTTCTTTTCAAAATTTCGAACATTTTTTATTTAGAATTATTACCTGAAAGTATCTTTTAAGCTTAACTGATAATCGAATACTACAATAATCAAAAACTGCAGTCCTAATTCCTGCTGGGAATCTTATAGCAGATTTTAAATCACTGATTTTTAAACATTAAAAATGAGTCTCACTGATTGAAATCGACTCCGTCCTTCGTTTCCATCCTGTTCTTTGGTTTTCTCTGTGACAGACATTATTTTGTACCAGTATGGTTCTGCCAAATGGTGCCACCTGCTGACAAGAATAAGCAGCTGCAGTGCTTCTGAAATTGTAACACGCTGTTCAATCAGAAATACTTATTAGTTATTAGAAAAAAGTAAAACCTTATTAAATCTTTGGGTGGAACACATTTGGAAAGCTTTCACTGCTTTATGTGCTGGAGGCGTTCTGTCAACGTCAGACTGACTGGCATCTTTCCTTCAGGTCTTTCAGGTCCGGAAGGTGACCGGGGCCGCATCTGGGAAAATCTTTGCCATGAAAGTTTTGAAGAAGGTCAGTGGATTTACTTTATATTTCAATCATTTCCTTTTGGCATCAAAGGCGAACTCTGGTAACCCGACCAGACAAGGCAGCCTGACACGGAGCGCTAGTCTGTCTGATAAGGCTCAGTAATCTAAAACCGATCAGACCAATCAGTCCAATTGATATCAGCTCAGTTACGCATCTAGAAATGCATCCAGGTTGCCCGTGATTGTGCTTTTTAAAATTTGCAAAATTACATTTTTTTTTTATCACATTAATTACAAAAAGTCTACTTGGCTACAGTGTGTAAAAGGCTAACAATTTATTTTCTGAGATAATAAAAGCATTAACATTAATATTCCACCCATCTGGATTTTTGGAGCTGATCACCAATCACAATAATCAGTATCTGCCGTTTGACAATCACTGATCACATTATCAAATCCATCACTGCTGTATTCTGTGCCTCCCCGCTACGCCACCCTGTCTACCTGCAGGCTCCTCTGATCCCCTGCTGTCATTCTTCCATCTCCAGCAGTTAGCCTCTAGAGCAGGCATCCCCAAAGTCGGTCCTCAAGGCCCCCTGTCCTGCAGGTTTTAGAGGTTTCTCTGCTTTAGCACCTCTGGTTGTAATGATTGCAGTAGACCAAAACCTGTTAATCAGCTTTCAATTAAAATCAGCTGTGCTGGAGCAAGGAAACCTCTAAAACCTGCAGGACAGGGGGCCTTGAGGACCGAGTTTGGGGATGCCTGCTCTAGAGGTTAGCCTCTGCTATCCGTAACATTTCCCGGCTCATTCTCCTTAGCAGGCTTCTCAAAAACACCGCTGTCTCATGCTACATTCAGATATGCTAATTCATTTTTAAAAACCATGGAACAACTACAATGGACAACTACGATGAAAGGTTAATCGAGGAGGTTCGGTAGTACAACCACTTGTACGATGCCTCAGACAAATTATATAAAGATGCCAAGATCTCTGCCAAAACAAAGTTCTCGTGACCATCCGCCAAAGTTCTCACAAGTTCTCAAGTAGGCTAATCTGCCTTTAAATATCCACAAATTATGACAGAATATTTTAGTACAAAGGTTGATGTTTAAAAAGGAATTGTAGGTGACGAGCCAAGATCCCGTCAAGGAATGTGGGGAAATTTTGAATGGCTACTACTGTATATTTGCTGTGATCAGTGGGTAAAAAGTAGTTTTAATGTTAATAAGCATCGTCTGTGCAGTCAGTTCATTGAGGTTACGATCCTGCCTTAAAATATTATTTCACTAGAATAATTAATAATCATAATAAATAATACTTGAACTTTTATTGATCTGACATGAGAGAAATGTATCTCTGCAATTAACTTCACAGCTGCTTGTGAAGCATGTCACGCGCCTCAGAAGCTGATAAGGCGATGCTCCTGCTGGTCGAAATGCGCTGCAGGAGCTTTAGATGCGCATCAACCATTGACTTTGCACGTAAACGAGCTGCTTTTGCTGCCTCTATCACGTACGGTCTGAAGGTAGCATTAGTCCTAGCCGGCAGTAGCCGCTGCCCAGCATTCGCTGTACTGTTTCCCCGGCGGATCTTTCGCCATGCTCCTTCCATCCTCTGCAGTTAGCCTAGCTAGCCTCGGTCAGCTGTAGCCTCTCCTCAGTGCCGTCGTTCCTTAACTCCAGAGGGGGGGCACGGCTGGCCCCCTCACCCCGGTTACGATGCTCTCTCTCTCTCTCCTGTTGTTCTCACACTAATTACCTGCTGCGTCTGTCTGAGCTCAGGGAGCTGTGTCTCCTCTTCTCTTTGTGGTCTGGTTGATTTGTCGCTCTGTTTTGAGCACTCTGACCAAAACAAACATGGACCAAGGGCAGGAGAAAAAGATATGCGTCAGCTAAGAGAAAAGTTCATCAAAAATGCAACAACTGCTGCTTAAAACCGGTTTTTTTCATAGTTACCGGCCATAGATGATCACGTGAAAACGTGGCGATTGACCGGTGCTCGTCTATTTAACATCCTTATCTCACTCGTCTGTCCTGGAAGTCTGTCCTCTTATGGCAGATTATTTTGTCTGGTTGTTTTCTTGTTTGTCTGCTTTCTTATGTTTGATTTTTTGCTGTACTTTTATCGTGTAATCTAAAGAAAGAATCCACAAAATTGAGATAAACATGCACTGGAAAAATGTTCTAGAAATAAGTGAAAATTCCTTAAATGAACTGTATTTACCCTTAATTTGAGTAGGTAAATGAGATAGTTTGCCAATGGGATGAGTATTTTAACTCCTAAAATAAGTTTTGTTACATAATATGCTCTTGAAATAAGACAATGCAGTTGTGTTTTCTTATTTAAAATCTAAATTGTCTTATTTCACCAGATTGCTCCGATGATGATGATGGTGTTAGAGAATCAACCTCTCCAATTCTGTCAGAAAAGTTGTAAAATATATTTTATAAGATGTAGACGTAGCATTCTCCGGTGATTAAAGGATAGATCAGTACTTTTAATACAGTAATTAGATTATTTGTGATGACCTGGATGAATATCTGCCCATACATAAATGAGCTTATGGTACGGATCAGATAGTGAGAATTACTACAGTCAGCAGTAATATTTTCTGGATGCCCTTTATTATCTCTACAAAGAGCTGTTTATATTGTTGACATTTTTATAACTGTTTCATGGAACCTTTCTTTATGGAAAAAAAACTGTTTTTTTGCGTCACATGCGTAGTTATCTGATTGGTTCCACTGACTCTGTGAGTCCTTCTCCTTTCCAGGCTAGAGCTCTGATGTATAGAGCTTATTGTAGATCCAAACCCAGCGGTGAATAATCCATAGATAAGCAGAACAAGGAGGCGGTTCTGTAATGTAAGTTTTCTTATGCAGAAAATATGTGTTGAGCCTGTTATCTGATGGGTCCTTAAAGACATCAGGTTTTTCTGGTTTATTCAGAGCAGCTCTTTCTTTCCTCTCTTATTAACACAGAACTAACCAGAACTGATGAAGGAATTAGAATAAATTCCTGAATCTGTTTTCTGTTGTTTCCAGGCCATGATTGTTCGTAACGCAAAGGACACAGCACACACCAAAGCTGAGAGGAACATATTGGAGGAGGTGAAGCATCCCTTCATCGTGGACCTCATCTATGCCTTCCAAACTGGAGGAAAGCTCTACCTGATTTTGGAGTATCTGAGTGGTAAGCATGGAGATGCTGTTAACGCAGGACGTTATGTGCAAAGCTAACACTGGTTTTCTGCTATTATAAATGTGTTAAACAGATTCTTGTGCCTGATTGCTTTGGCTGCAGGTGGAGAGCTTTTCATGCAGCTAGAAAGAGAAGGGATCTTCATGGAGGACACGGCTTGGTGAGCATGTCCGTCACTGGTAACTGGATCAGAATAGGGCTGGGCAATTCATTGCATTTGCAAATTATAATTGCAATTTAAAAAAATGCTATTTTCAAATCGCAGATTAGTAACTTATTGCTCTAAGGTTATTCTTTCAGCAGACAGCATTTTTTAGAGTCTGTGAGTCATTACTCTAATCATTAGATTTGATTATTAAATAGGTTGACGGTTAATTTCAACAATTGATTGAACTATTTAACCCTTTCTGCCCTGGTCTGCACCAAGGGGTTAGAAATGAAGGTTTTATTTCCAGAATCACTCCCGAGTCTTAGGCCGTTTCTCAGTTCACAAGAATGCAGGTACGGACTCGCGTCCTCGAGGGACTTTGTCTGTTTTCGGTTTGGTGTGTCACTACCCGATCCGTCCCGGAAGCACGATCCATCCTGCACATGCGCATTCAGATATACATCCGGGTCGTCCTCGAATTTAATTTTGTTAAAAAGACCTACATGACATTTTCCCTTCCCCCCAAAATAGTAAGTGTACTAGGGTTGTCACGATACTAAACTTTTCAACTATTCTTTTCAACTATTTTTCAAATATTCGATACTCTATACCATTTTCGATACCAAAAGAATAAAAACTCCAAATTTCAACAGAAATATTTTGATTAATAATTAAAATACAATAAATAAATACAATAAACAATAAGAGCAATATTTTGAGGTTGTTTGCTGTGCACAGTATTAAGCAAGCTTGATAAAAAACTTATTAATTAAAATTAAGTGTTCCTTCCTTGGCTATCCTTTGCACACATAACAATGACACTAGCCAAACCAGTTAAGAAACAAGAATAATTCTCAGCAGCTGCACCTGTTACAAAAAAAAAGTCTGAAACTGAAAAGTGCACAGAATTATTCAATCACACAGTGTTCAGAAATTGCATTTTCCTCTATTTCCTATAGTATCGATACTTTTTACAACCCTAAAGTGTACTAAAATATAATGTGTTAAAGGTTAATAATGTATTTCCTGAGAAAATAGATGGATTAAAATCCTTTCTCTTTTATCACTCGTCTGTTCGCGATCAGCACCGGAACCGGAATCCTACGCTACTTCCAGGAAGCTAGCTTTTTCGGCTTTGGGTTTAAACATAAATCTTTTTGAGTTTTATTTTTCCATTCGTTTTAACCTTATGCTATATAGTGCTTAACCTAAAGAAAGAAACAACTAAAATGCAGATAAACATGATATAATCATATTTTGCTGGACTGCTCTGTCCCCATGATGACGTCAGACAAGCAGTTAAACAAAGGAAATGTAAAAAGCATCAAAATAGTCTCACAAAAGTCATAAAATATTTTTTTAAAGGCGGTATTAGCATTCTTTACTGACTTAAGGATAGAAATAAGTAATTTTAGTACGATAAATACATTATTTATGGGCTCCCGGATGTATATCTGTTCGCGTATGCACAGGATGGATCGTGGTTCCAGGACGGATTGGGTAGGGACAAAGTGTTCTTGTGATTTGGAGCAGTATTAGGGCAGAGGCTGATGATGTTTCACAAGTTACATGAGAACGCCTTAATCTGACGGATTCACCTGAAGCGGTCTTTGGAGAACAGACATCCTCCTAATTCTTTCTTAGTCACAATTTGGGTTGTCAAAAGTATCGATACTCAAAAAAGTATCGATACTAAAATGTTGTATCCAGATACAATACTCATTTTTAAAAGTATCGATACAGCCATCTAAAGTGCAGAGTAGTGGAAAATGCACTTTCTGAACACTGTGATTGAATAATTCTGTGCATTTTTTTAGTAATGAAAATATTTCTGTTGAATTTTAGAGTCTTTGTTTTTATTCTTGTGGTATGGAAAATGGTATCGAGTATCGAATATTTTCCTTAGTATCGGTATCGAGTTGAAAAGTAGTATTGTGACAACCCTAGTCACAATAGGAAAGTATTTGTAAATACTAAATGCTAAAATTAAATCTAAATTTGTTCATCTAAATTTCAGCTAATCATAACGTCCTAACAGACCTTTTAGCTTTTAAAGGAATAGTACACCCAAAACATGATTAGCCTTCATTTTCTACTCACCCCCATGCTGAACAACACTCTGGAGTACTTTTTTGATATCTCAAATGCATCTGGAGATCTGGGAGGCTTCTTGCTGTCTGCTGACATTCAAATAATGGAGGTCTATGGTGCCCGAGACAGAAAGGTCAATAAAAGTCCACAAAAAACGTGTCAATATTCCTCCATGCTGCTCGTCCAATGTATTCCAAGTGTCCTGAGTGGGTAGCGTCCATAATTTACTCGAAACGAAGTCATTTAGAATGTTTTTAGAGCATAAACAGTAGTGTATAGGATTTCCTGAAAGCGCGCACATGCGCGTTCACGACGCTACGGAAGCCGGCAGACCAAACCAGCGCATTCAGCTCGGCAAAGAACTCATGCTCTTCCTCAACACTGAAGTCCTCAGACATTTTTCTTTCGTTGTTTCTTTCTTTGCACAGGTAAACAGCACATTTCTTCTTCTACGCTTGCATTATTGGCAGAGCAGACGCTGAATGCGCACTTTCATCTGGTTTGGTCTGCCGGCTTCCCTGGCGTCATGAACGCGCCGGCGCGCGCTTTCAGGAAATCCTATACACTACTGTTTATGCTCTAAAAACATTCTAAATGACTTTGTTTCGAGTAAATTCTGGATGCTACCCACTCAGGACACTTGGAATACATTGGACGAGCAGTATGGAGGAATATTGACACGTTTTTTGTGGACTTTTATGGACCTTTCTGTCTCGGGCGCCATAGACCTCCATTATTTGAATGTCAGCAGACAGCAATAAGCCTCCCAGATCTCCAGATGCATTTGAGATATCAAAAAAGTACTCCAGAGTGTTGTTCAGCATGGGGGTGAGTAGAAAATGAAGACTAATCATGTTTTGGGTGTACTATTCCTTTAAGGTGACCGTAGAGGATGCATTTCTCTTTACATGTGGATGTTCATGATCAGGACTGTTTCATTTGTTTAATGTTAATATATATATTTTTTAAGAAGTTTGCAATTTATTAAAATGAAATGAATACTGTTTGTGTTTAGTTGGTTACTTTAAAGAATATGACAGCTGTAGACCCAAAACGTTTTTCCCATCCCACCAGATTGCATCGTTACTGAAGCGTTTTTCTCTTGTCAGCTTCTACCTGGCAGAGATCTCAATGGCGTTGGGTCATCTGCACCAGAAAGGAATCATCTATAGAGACCTGAAGCCTGAGAACATCATGCTCAACAACAACGGTACTGAAAAGCCCTTTGGTTATAAACTCCTGCAGTAGAGAGGTTATGGTCACAAGCTTTGGCAGAGAGACCAGCATTTTAAAACCTGTATATGGTTTACTGAAGAACAATTACCAAAAACTTCAGATTTATCAGAACATCTGTCAACATATATTGTTGGTGCTTTTAGTTGATTATATTTCACATTTAGTTTTTGAGACGCTGCTCTCAGTTTTAACCTTGTGGTTGTCATGACGCCCCATAAGGCTTGAAAAAGCAGATACCGGTATTCTCCCTGAATAAAGCTTTATCCCCAGATTGCACATACTCCGTCAGCGCTCCGCCCCGCTCACGTACGTCGTGCAGAGTACTTGTCTGTCATGTTAATCAACAACAGCGGTTCCACATCCACCTCTACTCCTCTGGACGTCTCCGTCCACATACATCTTCTCCGTCCGTCACCGTCAGAATACGGAGCCGAGCTATATTTTGCTCCGGTCGGGTAAATATCCGCTATTGCAAACAGGAAAAGAACGTAGAGAAGATCAATTTTGACAAATTAACATATGGTGATGACAGATGAGTAACTACAAATTAGTGAATAGTTGAATTTATTATTTATTAATGTAATTAATTTATTAATCAGTTACATTATTTGAAGCAAGCTATTGGTATTTCAACATACCAGGAAGCAGATTTCTCATCTCGATATAAATATTTTATACCGAAGAGCACATCTGACAACTTCAAAACAAACTTCTTATCGCAGGCCTGGATAAGGAGATGCTGAGTTTGGAAGTAGAGAACAAACATAGTTCATTAAAAACAATTTTAAATGATCCTAGTTATCCCTGTGACCAAAAATCCACAACAAAAAGAAGATATTTGGGCAGAAACTGAACATATGCTGGATGCTGATGGGGATTTTTTTAATATGTCACATTAAATTTAGCGTTCAGTTCTGCATGTTTTGCTCCTATTAATTTAATAATAACATTGCGCATGATCTCCTCAAGCTCAGAGGAAGTCGGAGCAGAGCAAGAAGGGAGGAACAGCGGAGGCTGTAGGCTTTGCTTTGTGCAGGTGGTTTGGAGCGCAGCGGGGCGGTGACAGAGGATGTGGGATTTCCAGCTTAGCCCAAGTCTTCTGCTCCGACTTCCTCGTACATCCGGGAAGATTGATCTCTGTGTCGTCCTGTAAGAAACACGAAGGAAAGTCAAGTCATAATCTGCTGGCTCTTATTCCAAGGAAGCTCTGCCATGTTTGCATCAGCATTTCCTCATGTTTGGAGCTGGTCCTAAGTTATAGATTAATGACATAATATAACAGTTAATTGATTTATCGATCAACTAGACATTTACTGATAATAAATAATTTTCTTAAAGGCCCCAATTTTATCTTGTATCAAAATGATCTTTATTTTTTTTAAAGTAAATCATTAAATTGTATCAAATTATTGTGCCAGCTGTATGAAATACTGACTAAAGGAATTAAAATATTTCTTATACATTACTGAACATAATAATTTGGAAGAAATAAAACGGAAACCTATTAGGTTTATGAAATAAAAAGTGTTACTGTCAGACTATTACCTCCTTGTTTCAATGATGTACTGCCTTTCACTTTTCTCCACCTTACATGGTGCCGTTCAGGCGATAGCTGTAGGAGTTTGTTGAGTATTTCTATTTTCAAGTAGAAACACATAGAGTTAATTCTGAATTTCCATTAAAGACAACATTTCCCAGACCGGCACTCTGGATCGTGTCTGTTCATGTTTCTATTCCTGAACGCCGCCCACTTACCTGGCATTACTTCTCTCACAAACACCAGTGAGTGCCTGCTTTAGAATGAAAAGCAGCGCCCTCTAGTGGACAGGTGTAACAGTTCAGCATTGATAGAAATCCCCTCAAAGTGGACGTTATCAGTTGATCCATTGGAACAAATTTGACTCCAGTTTAGTCATTGGTTGTTTAGTTTCTGGTTTGCCAGCTCTTTTGTTTCTATGAAAAGCTACTTTGATTTCCTTCAGAGGAAACCATTCCTAGCAGAAGAAAACAATCATTTCAAGCACTTGTTTTAATTCAACTGGTTCATATTTACATTGACAGGCATTAAAGTATCTCTCGTATACTGTACAAGAGATAATTATGCCCGTGGGTAAAAAAAAATCACTCTAAAATAAATAAAAAAATCGAAATCTCTTTGGTTTGTCAACCAATGGCAGCAAAGGAGCACTCTGAAACTAACATTATTAGCCAATCAGAAGATGAAGGGGGCGGGTCTTAGGAAAGCATGTATCTCCTCTCATCTCTTGCTCAAGTTGACAGGTAAATGGCACTTTTAATGTTCTCTAAATGCCAGCCTGAACTTCATCTACCGTTATAAAAGTTCACCTTGTGAGTGTAGGTTAATTGATAACCTGTTAAGGACTAACCTGACTCCGTCAGATGGATTTGCTCCGCATATCCATCTGGAAACCTTCCGTTGAAGTAATTTTGGGAAGGGGCGAAAAT
>NW_015150637.1:1057789-1059975 GCF_000732505.1 Cyprinodon variegatus | reverse complement strand
CTTTCTAGGACACGTGAAGCTGACAGACTTCGGTCTGTGCAAAGAGTCCATCCATGATGGAACGTACACCCACACCTTCTGTGGGACCATTGAGTACATGTAAGGAAGATTGGTCTGATTATTAATCGATTTAAGCCTTTTCCTTCCTGCTGCTTCACGGTTTCCCATTTCTTTGCTTTCTCCCCTCCTCAGGGCTCCAGAGATCCTGATGAGGAGCGGACACAATCGCGCCGTGGACTGGTGGAGTCTCGGCGCCCTCATGTATGACATGCTGACTGGAGCAGTAAGTCTACACCCATCAGAAGATCTGTAGCAGAGTCTGAGTTTCTGACCAGCTTCTCTCTGTTAGCCTCCTTTTACAGGTGAAAACAGGAAGAAGACTATTGATAAAATCCTGAAATGCAAACTCAGCCTTCCACCTTACCTCACACAAGAAGCCAGGGACCTCCTGAAAAAGGTGAGCTGTTTAAACCCAGGATCCCCGAGCAGCCTGGGAAGGATTGGAATTGGATTAAGATGGTTTCTAGGTTTAGATGAGGATGGAGAGCGTAGTAAAACTGTAAATGTGAGCGAAAAATGCATTTGAACCCTTTTCTTTTTTTTTAACAGTGTCCTGTCTGGCAAGGTGGCAATAAGAATAATTGACTTGATGCCAAAAAGAGCCCAACAGATTTGACTTTCACAAGAGGAGCAGTACAGCTATCGCCATAGTGTTCCGCTTAATTTATGCATATAAATTATATTTAATATAATTCATGCAGGGAGTATTACAGATTATATGGACACTGCAATGTAAGTAGAACAGGAAAGGAAAAACAGAAAAAAAGGAGAAAAGATGAAAGAAAGAGGAGATAATATAAAACATCTTCTGTCTGCTTCATCACCTGCAAACAGATGTAGAAAGAAAAGCACAACCAACAGATATGAGACATAATAAAGTAACACCTTGATACTATCGCTGAAGTATAAGTATTATTATTTAATCTGACATGTATACTGTGGTAGCTGAAGAGAAGAATATGGGCTTTCTGTATGGAAGTGAATCTCTAAGTATCTGGAACGAAGCATGTAAAGATTATCCAAAGCAAAAATGCTTAATAGTGGTTGTGAAGAGCCAAAGACCTAAGAACCCTTTTCTAGAAAGCTGAGAGATTCCTTTCCATCTGTTTCCTGAAGCTGCTGAGACGAAGTGCCTCATCACGACTCGGAGGTGGATCCGGTGACTCTGCTGAGGTCCAGGTAAACGGGTTCATCCACTTCCTTCTGCTTTACCAGAGATGCACCAGAAAGAGAAAAAAAACTGTGTTGGTGTAGTAATTAAAAAGCTGATTGTTTCTTCCAGGCCCATCCATTCTTCCGCTTCATAAACTGGGACGATCTCCTCGCTCGCAAAGTAGAGCCTCCCTTCAAACCCTTCCTGGTGGGTGTGGCTTCCTGTCGTCACAGCTTCTTCTCCATGGTTCCTATTCCTACAAAGAAAATCATGAGAGTTACAGATAAATCATCAATCTGACACTTTACTGATGTTTTCTTAGAAGCTTTTTTTACCAGTAAATCAGAAGCAATGCTGTCTAGTAGAATTCAATGATCAGCTCCTCTAACTTCCTGCAGATTTAATCAGCTTTCTTCTTTCTGCAGCAATCAGCAGATGATGTAAGCCAGTTTGACTCCAAGTTCACCAGCCAGACTCCAGTCGACAGCCCCGATGACTCCACACTCAGCGAAAGTGCAAATCAAGTCTTCCTGGTGAGCATGCAGCGCCCTGCAGAGCAGCAGGCGCTCAGCCTTACAGCTTAGCTTCCCTCATCCTATCTTCATTAATCAGGGTCTTATTAAGGAGCTTTTCAACAGAAAACAACTTCGGATGCCAAAATAATAGGATTGTTGCTGCAGGGGAAAAATATTGAGCTCTATTTGGAAAAAAACAAACAAATTAAAAATATGATCGCCTCCAGCAAGTTTGAAGTGTAGGCATTTAACTCTGGTTTCAACCTTTGATTCAACAGCAGAATTCAGAAATTCAATTCAATTCCGTTTATTTATATAGCGCCAAATCATAACATTAACCCTTATATTGGCAGCTGATTGATATTTTGCCAAATAAAACAAAAAACTCTGAACGCCAGCGGTCCTTCACACACAGCTATGCTGAGTGAGGGATGCTGCAGACGGGCTAACGTTAGCCC
>NW_015150637.1:1055450-1057191 GCF_000732505.1 Cyprinodon variegatus | reverse complement strand
TGTTGCTGCTGTCTGCAGTCTGAACGTTAGATGTCGCTGAAAATTACACACTGTAGCTTTAAAACGTACTTTTATTAAACAACGGCAACAGAAAAGAGAACTTTGAATTCTCTGAGCTCTGTGAGCGCTCCCCTGGTAGCAGCTGCTGCCGCAGTGCATGCTGGGACAGCTGTCAATCTCAAGAACAGACCAGTCTGCTCTGATGCATTCTGGGTAAAGAGGGAGGGGCGAGAACAATATTCGGAAACTTTGTCCGGTCTCAGTTTTGTATTCTTGTGAATTGGAACAGTACTATGGCTGAGGCTGATGACGTTTCACGAGCGCATGAGAACGCACAGTAAGAATACATATTGAGAAACGGCCATATGTCATACTGGCCATCTTTGATTATTTATTAACATGAAACATTTTATGATTGTTCTTTAGTTAAACATTAATCTACAATTATTTATCAGTTTATCCAATATAGGAATCATTTGAAACACAGAACTGCGAAAACTTTGGGCAGAAAAGCTTTGTAGTTTCAGAACTGTTCTGTTGCTGCCCTGCAAAACCCAAACCTGCTCAGTTTTCTGAATTAAGCAGATAATCACACCTACATCATCTTTGGGATGATATTTTTTTCATCCTATTTCTCATTTTTGTTCAAAAATAAAGTGAAAAACTAGATTAGGGATGTTTTCTGTTATTTTATTGTTTTGTTTTTTAGTTTCAAAAGAAAGAATGAACCGTCTGAATGTACTGACCTTTAAATCTGGGTTATATGAGGCTTCCAGCAGAGACGGCCTGGGCTCATGTATGAGCTACACCTGAGGAAGCCCTGATCCTGTCTAAAATAATAACTGACAGCAGAAATCTCTTTTTCTTTTCTCTTTCAACTTGAAAAGCATTTTTCAAACAGGTGCTCTGCTTCTTGCTGTAAAGGTGTCAGTTTGTGTTAGACGCAGCTCTGGACCAAACTGTATGATAGAGATAGCGGTGCTAAAAAAAACAATAAACAGAACCAGAGATGTCAAGTAATGAAGTACAAATACTGTACTAAGTACACTTTTTAGGTATCTCTACTTTACTCCATTACTTATTTTTCTTCCTACTTCTGATTTCTACTCATTACATTTTGACATAACTATCTGTACTTTCTATTCCTTACATTTTTAAAACAATCGTTACTCATTACTCTTGGGTTTGGTTTAATGTTTATAAATATTTATTTCACGTCATGTGCGCCATCCAATGCAGATCATTGGCTCCATCCACATCTAGTGAAAACTAGTGTCATTGGATGAGTCATATAACGCAAACATTCATTGGTTAGCTAAAGGAAATCATCAGAAGCAAGCAGGTGTTCTTCAAACTGCTAACGTGAATTGTCTATGCCATGCTGCAATGACAGATTCAGAAAAAATGTTGAAATACCTGAAAGGTCGGACACAGGCGAGAGCGAATCAGGAGATGGAGACCAATAAGACCTCCCTCATCCTTGGTCCTATCTCAAAGAATTTTTTCAAATAGGTGAACAAATTAGCTTTCAATTCATATAGTGGAATCTGGCTGTTTTTTTAAAGGTTACTTTATACTTTTATACTTTAAGTAGTTTTTGGAGCACATACTTTTTCACTTTTACTTGAGTAAAGAGGTCAAGTTGATACTTAAACTTTTACCAGAGTATTTTTAAACTGCAGTATCTATACTTCTACTTAAAGGAATAGTACACCCAAAACATGATTAGCCTTCATTTTCT
>NW_015150637.1:1047560-1055025 GCF_000732505.1 Cyprinodon variegatus | reverse complement strand
AAAGGAAATCATCAGAAGCAAGCAGGTGTTCTTCAAACTGCAAACGTGAATTGTCTATGCCATGCTGCAATAATGGATTCAGGAATAAATGTTGAAATGTCTGAAAGGTCGGACACAGGCGAGAGCGAATCAGGAGATGGAGACCAACAAGACCTCCATCATCCTTGGCCCTATCTCAAAGAATTTTTTACAAATAGTCAAGAAAATGAGCTTTCAGTTCATATAGTGACATCTGGCTGTTTTTTTTAAAGGTTACTTTATACTTTTATACTTTAAGTAGTTTTTGAAGCACATACTTTTTCACTTTTACTTGAGTAAAGAGATCAAGTTGATACTTAAACTTTTACCAGAGTGTTTTTAAACTGCAGTATCTATACTTCTACTTAAGTAACAAATGTGTGTATTTTTGACACTACTGACAAGAACTAACCTGATATAGAAATATTTGAGCAGATCAGGACAGAAAAAAAGAAAAGCAGCTTTTAAAACCTGCAGAATAACCTGGCATGTTATGAAAACAAGCTGAGGACAAATGAAACCTTAAGTCTTCAACAGCCCAAATTTAAATTCATATCTACTCTTAAAATACAAAGAATTTCAAAATTACGTTGCTAAACTTTTTTTTTTTTTTTTTTTTTTTTTTTTAAGAGATGTGATAGTTTTGGTTTGCAGGGGGAAAAAAACAGCATCCTTCCTGCTTCTTTCTGTTTACACTTTCATAAACGTTTGTGAATGATTTAACTTTAAATATTTATGAATAACTTTGTTGTTTTTGACTTTTTTTATCTTGGGATAACAATTAAAAAAGTCATAAATCTTAAATGTTGCTGAAGAGTTTTTCTACAAACCAAGCAGATCAGCTCTCTGTTGTTACGAGAAGCGGTTAATGTCTCCCATCTGCTGACCAAACCCCCGCTCTTCCTGGAAGCTTCTCTCCCTCTTCCACCAAATTGCATGTTATGGTTCACTCCAAGTTTTCATTGCTCATCATCAGCTGTGGCTTGTTTTTGTTTTTTTATATAAATCTGGTCTTTGAAGAGGTGGAACTCAGACGTCTCTGTGTTTTTTTTGTCCCCCTCCTTTGCCCCCAGGGTTTCACATATGTAGCCCCATCTGTGCTCGAAAACCTGAAGGAGAAATTCTCCTTCGAGCCCAAAGTCCGCTCTCCGCGGAAGTTCCCTGGAAGCCCAAGGACACCTGTGAGGTAAGCCTCCTGTTTTTGTCTTGAATTTTGTTGAATCGCCTCGATCATTGGAAAAGTTTTCCAAAACAAGTCTGCCCCCTCACTGATGACTCACTCGCTGACCTTGTAAATGTGGTTTGCTCAGCCTACATGCTGCTGTCAGGATTTAATATAGCAGTCTGTCTGCTGATTTCCCATCACTAGTTTGTTGTTTTCTTTTTAGCCGATTCAGATTTCTGTACAAAGCTTTAAAAACAATCTAAAAATGAGTGAAAAATGTCTTAAATTGAGTGTATTTACCCTTAATCTGAGCAGGTAAATAAGAGAATATGCCAATGGGATGAGCATTTTTACTCTTAAAAGAACTATGAAATAAGCTAGTTAGATAGTATGTACTTGAATTAAGAGGCTGGAGTTTTTTGTTTCTTATTTTAAATGTAAATTGCCTTATTCCGTTGGCAAAGTGTATCACTTAACTGCTTAATTCAAGAAACAATGCTTATTTAAAAAAGATAAAACTTACCGGTACTTCAATTTTTTGCAGTGAACTGCATCCACACAGGAAAAACGATCTAGATATAAGTAAAAAATGTCTTAAATTAAGTGTATTTGCCCTTAATTTGAGTAGGTAAATTAGATAGTTTGCCAAAGGGATGAGTATTTTTACTCTTAATATAAGATAACATGCACTTGAAATAAGACAATTCAGTTGTGTTTTCTTATTTTGAGTGTAAATTATCTTGTTCCATTTGCAAAATATGTCTTTTACCTCCTTGATCCAAGAACAAATGCACTTGTTTTAAGGAAAAATGACTTATGTAGATTTTTTTCTGGTGCATTAAAAATGTTTTTCAAGCCTTCCAGTTTGATTTTCTCTCAGATTGAAATAAAAACACTAAACGTGTGAAAACAGCCTTGATCAAATAAAATAATATTTGTCCCTCTGCTTCTGTGAAATGAGCTGTTTCTTCTTCGCCCCTTTGTGTCTGAATTATGAACCCTTATCCTACAGTTAGATGCAGAGCCTCAGTTTGGTTACTTTGAGGTTTGTTCTCTTTGTGATTCTAACAACACTTGGTTCTTTTACACCATCAAAAAAATCAAAAATGTTAGGGCCCTGTCACACCTTGCTGATTTAGCCAGTGTTGCCCGACATCCAAGAATCTCCTAAAACTCTGACATACGCTGAGCTTTCTATGTACTTTTTTCTATTTTGGGCATCTCTGAGTATTCATGAGTCCAGAAAGTATGTCCTCCGACAGCCTAACTTATGCATAACGCACGGCAGCGTAATGCCCATCATTTTATGGACGTTACGCATTATGCAGCATCAGTTAAAGCTCTGAGGGGAGAATAAATAGGAAGAAGGTTTGCCGTCGCAGCGGGTTCAGCGTCATGTCTGCTAGGAAGTTTGTTGGTGGCGGGTGTGAACGCAGGGCGGATCCATCACGCTCACCTTTACGCTCACCCTATGATGGGGATGAAGTCTGGAGGAGAGTTACTCACAGGTTTTGGATAAGTTGGACGCCACAAATTTTGAGTAACCTGCTCTTAAAGGTGCAGTAGGAGATCTTTTGTGACGCATTTTTTACCATGTAGCTTGAAGATCTCCCCTCAGCCGCTTAGCGAGCAGTGAAATAGAAGGTCTGGAAGTGAAACTAAAATAAATGATCCCTGCTATAGTGAGAAATCAATTAATAACCTCAACCAATCACAAAACACAATCCGTTATACACGATTGGTTCCTGACACGTCAGTCATGGTCGCCTGCTTGCCCCTCCCCCCTGTGCGCGTACACTGACACATGATCGAATCGACCCCCCAATGCTCGTGCAGGACGCCATGGCTGGAAGCTAGCCACTGTTATGCTACGTTCACACCTAAAGCAGCTGCAAAAACATGCTTGCTGCTTCATTTCTGATGCTTGTACAAGTTTAGTTCTGATGCGCGGCTGAAGCATCTTTGCTACTCTGGCTGCGCGGTGGTAAAGTAGGTCTGATGCGCGTTGGGCGGAGCTTCCCTATCCTCTCTTTGCCGGGAACAATGGCAGCTATATTTGAGGCGCTGGAAGGCGTTTTTCATGTACGTAATCCAAACTGCAGGCACCAGGATAATAAAAGTGAACATGTTTTGCTGGCAGATTTCAGCATTTTAAGTTAATTTAGGCGTTAATAAACTGTTTCAGGGGAGTGATAATAGCGCTCTGCATCATCAGTGCTGCTCGAGACGCTCTGCAGACAGCAAGCGCGTTCATGTGTTTTGAAGGCATGCTTTCTACGGATGGTCTGAAGGGAGAGGCGTGGTTTTTATGTACAAAATATAGCTTGCCGGAACCGTTTTCCAAGATCTCCTACAGCACCTTTAACGTATGTCAACGATCAGAAAACTTAGCTGTAACTTGTGGCTCACATATGGCATACGCTGGCATATGTGACGAAATGTCCCGACGTACTTGTCGTATGTCGACATGTGCCAGCGTGTTTCAGCGAGCTTCAGCGTGCTCATAACTTAAACAAAACGTACCCATAACTTATCCAGTGTATGCCACAATTTGCTAGATTTTCCCTACGTCAGGGATACTCTGGAATAAATCATGTAGGTGTGACAGAGGCTTCAGACAAAACTAAAACAATGCAGCGCCTCAATAAAAGCGTCATTTAACAGAAAATGAGCTGCCCTGATTCTTTTTAGTTTCACTATAATGGATGATCTGGACCAGATATCAACCGATACGTTCTTGTTTTTCTTTATCTGCAGCACTGTCTGCCATCACCTACCATTTTGGAGAGGTGCAGCAGAGTGTCTGTGGAGGGGGCGGGGCATATCTTTGTTAACTGCAACACGCGCAGACGTCCTGGTTTCTGAGTATAAACCAGCCTTTAGCCGTCTGAATGATTTTTATTTTTTAATTTTTGCATTAATCAGTGTGATTTTGTTTGTCAGAGTTCTGCGTGGTTCTGTAGCCGTAAAGCAAGAACAGCTGTTTCTCAGCTCAGTCTCAGACCAGTTTTAGTTTGTTTTTTGTGTTTTTTTCCCGTCTGTGACGGCAGATAGTAGTTAGCAGGTGTGAACCTGTTGAGCTGTCTGCAGCTTTGGATGAGCTGTAGTGAGATCCTTTCCCCCCTCCTATCCTGAAAACAGCTTCCTTCATTCTGCACACAGGAACAACTTTCCCTCTGAAGGGATCTTTATCACCTGGTAGCAGATTTGGATCATCAGCGAATCTCAGAGATTCAGGGATAAAGAAAAACTAAAATCCTCCAGTCGATTCCTGTTTATCTTTCTTTTCCACAGCTGAAATGCTTTAGTAGAACTGAGGGACATTTTCTCATTTCATCTCTGAATATTTATTGCTTCTCGTCTGCCCTGTTATTCCACAGTCCAGTGAAGTTTGCGGGAGGAGACTGCTGGCCCCGCGGACCCCCGCTGACGGACACGCCGCCGCTGCTGTCCCCCAGCAGCTCTATAGACCAGCCCATGGATGTCTCCACCATGGAGCAGATGGACACAAGTAGCGGCCTCACCACGGAGACGTCGGCTCCTCTTCCTATCAGGCATCCCTCAGGGCTCCAGGCGGGGCCTTACAAGAAGCAGGCGTACCCCATGAACTCCAGGCGGCCTGAGCACCTGAGGATGAACCTATGACGCTCGGCTCACCAATGAACTTCTCTCCTCTTTGTTTTTTTAAAATAATTTGTTAGTTTCTAAGACTTTGATGTTGATGCTGATCAACAGCTCTTCCAGCAGCGCCTTCTTCCAAAGTCTGCTCAGCCTGACCTCTGGGGTTCCATCTACTGGGCTTGGGCGGGGTGGGGAGGGGTCTGGGTCGAGCTCAGCTGGCATTATACGATTTTACTGGTGCTCTTTTATCTCCAGATCTGCGCTGTTTTTTCCTACTGTGGACAGAGTCCCTTTGTTTTGTTTTGTTTTGTTTAGAATCAGCGTTTTTTTTTAGGTCTGTTTTCTATGAGCAGGTGGATCGGCCTGGATGTAGAATGATGCGTATGAAGACAGAACCTTCCCACGCAGTCATGGACTGAACGCCGGCTGCGTAACTGGACCATTTCCCGTCTGCAGGAGCCGCTGCTCACCTGCTTTTGTTTTGAATGTAAAAACCGTCCAAAAGCCTTTTTTAAAATAATTGTTCTTTTATTTTTCTCCTCCATCACTCCAATCTAATCTCCCTTCCTGTCACCGACACTGATCCAGGCTAATTTTTGCAGAATTTTGGCGTTTAAAGGAGAATTTCTATCAGACTGACTTTTAGGCTTTGTTATAAAACTGGAGCGAAGCCATTTGACCCTCCTGTACGAAGCTGACCTCCAGTCGGAATCATCCGGCTGCGTTTCTGGAAACGTTTGGAAAACTGACAAGTTATCAATGTTGAAAGTTTCATCCTTACTTCATATATGTCCTTCAAATACCAACCTTCTTTTTTTAATATATAAATATAAAACTATCATTTGCATCATTGATTGTTTTGTGAGCAGCGATCAGGTCTGCTGGACTAAAGTGACTCTTTTATTCCGGTAGTTTTTAGTTTATTAATTTATTTTTAAGCGCTGTTTTGCTGCCACTGCATTGTGCACTCTATGCAAACGGATGTATTTATAATTTAGTATAACGCGCTACAGAATGTTGGGTCTTTTATCCCCGTAATGATGTACAAAGTTTATTTCCACTTCACTCCTCTCCAACCTCTGATGGAGCTGCTTTTTATTTGGAATCGGCTTTAATGTTTTACAGTATTTATTTTGTGTCACATTATCACATTCCTAAGAGATATGTCAGATTTTTTTTTATATTTTTTTATGTTTGAACATCAATTGTTTACTTCTTAAAGTAAATGGGAGTGGCGTTGTGCCTTTGAGTTACAGTGTACATGATGTATTTACAGTTAGCAGTAAATGGGAATCATTTTTCTTTAAAAACCGGGATCAGCTGTTTGACTCTGCAGAGATCACAGGAGCGGCTCAATTTTTTTCATTTCTGAGGAAAAACCATCCAGCTGATTTTCTGGAGACGTTTGTGGTTATTTTCTGGTTGCATTCAGGTTTAGGAATGAAAAGTTGTATCATGTACATACTGGAATCCAATAAAGAGGTTCTTTGTAAACCCTGCTGCTGGTGAGCTGGAATATTTAGAACACGCTGGAAATAAACACTCTGGATTAACCAGGATTTAGTGACGGAAAACAAGGTTTTTATTTCACTTTCAACATTTCAGCCTCATTGGAACGCATGTTGGGAATAAACTAAAATGTGTGAGTTTGCAGGAAATATCTGGTAGAGGCACTTTTAAGATTGTATCCTAGCAACCAGACTTTGCAAATATTTCTGCAATTATCTGTAAAAATTACTTGGGTTATTGATGAAACACCACCGAGTCAGTTTTTCTTTATTTCCCCTTGATTTGAGCAGGAAAGTGGGACAATTTGACAACAGAAAAAAAATAAATAAGAAAAAACTTTATCTGATTTTAAATGTATTATAGATAATTATAAGGGCAAAGATACTAATTCCATCGATAGATCTTATATATCTACATTCTACACAAATTAAGGGCAGATCCGTTTTTGCAGTGCATCAATCTTCCCCAGATCAGATTCTCAGTCAGTTGGCTCCGAATAATCTCCCACAACCACCTGAACTAAGTCAACATTTCCAGTTGGCACACAGTCCCATAGCATGATACTTCCACCACCATGCTTCACTGTGTCCAACAGACCTGGAGGAATCGTGCTGAACAGTTAACATTGGGTTCATCAAATCATCAAACATTTTCTCCTCATGCTTTCAAAGACTTTACATCTATCAGGACGGTATGTTTTATTTTTCATATGTTTTTTTTTTACCGTACAGTCCATAGGTGTGATGATTCTGTTAGATGAGCAGAAGTAGACGGAAATCCCTGCAGCTCCTCTGAGGTTATCAACCTTTAAAACGTTAATCTATCAGACCAGCCTTCTTCAGGTTTGGAGGAACGTCCAGTGTTTGGAACATCAGCGCTGCCTCCTGTTTTCTACTAGAGCAGGGCTGTGATGTGTTATCTGCATTAGGAATGGCTTCTCATTAAGTTTTTTTTTTTCAATTAAAGATTTTAAGTTTAGTTATACACTGCAAAAAATGACCTAAAAAATTGTGTACCCTTGATTTGAGCAGCTAAAGAAGTTCTGGTAATGGGATGGGTGGGGTTTTTTTTTTGCACTTATTAAAAGATAATTAGACATCATTAGAAGGCTGGACTATTGTAATTCTTTACTATCAGGAAGTCCACAAACTG
>NW_015150637.1:1044354-1046442 GCF_000732505.1 Cyprinodon variegatus | reverse complement strand
CCTGCTAAAATCAAGGAAAATACTCCTGTTTTTTTATCCAATTCAGTTTCAACTAGTTACTATAGTTTTGATGAAGCTCATTGCAGTTTACTTTTCATTTGCTCTAGTAGTACGTTTAGTTTTGGGTTTTTTCCTCATACTTAGGTTATTTTTTAGACACATTATTCAAAAACATCATTTTCAAACCTGGTTAAATTATAGCCAAATTTTAACAGTGTTCTGTCTAAAAAGAAAAAACATATTTCAGATCAGTTTGCAATGCTCAGAAAGTCAGTTTTTCAAACCAATTAGTTTACAATTCGACAAAACTAGCTGGGTTAAAAAAGAGAAATCCTGAATTTAAAAGTAACCTTTAAAAAATAGAAAATCTTGCTTTGTTTTTCCGTGAGATGTGGAAAGGAAAAATCCTTTCCTCTGCTAATGTCCCAAAATACCATGTGGCTCTAGATCAGAGCCCAGAGGAGCTACTAAAATGTATTGGAGGTATTTTCTACTCGTATTTCATATCTATAGTGATATATATTGCCCAGCTCTATTATACATCTAATCATGTTCATATATTTGATAAACATACAACAATTTGTTTTTCCTTCCAGTTGAAACTTTTTTCTACATTTTAATTTTCGTTCTCTCTACTAACCTGGTTTATAGTGTAAAAAAAAAATCAAATATTTCATATTATTTGTATTGATTTAAAATATGGCTGAATGGATCTTAAATGTAAAACTGTGGGCTAATTTCAAATGTTAAATCCACTCAAAGACAATAGCTTAAAACTTCAGGTGTTTGACTCCTTTTCAAAGGGACTTTAAATGTGGCGATCAAACTCCTTCAGGACTAAAAGATACGAGCACTTTTATTTTCTACCAAGTTTGATTTTAAATGAATGGAAAAAGTCCTAAAATGACCAATTTAAGGGTCATTTCATAACAAAGGCAGCAGGAGGTAAAATGTTCCCAATATTTACTCTTATCTTCATTAAAGGATTCCTTCCAAGCTCATAATTTCCACAATAATTTAAATGTAAATCTTTATTTAGACAGTTGATGAAATCATTTTTAATACATAAAATAGATTCCAATCTTTGGTCTTTATATAAACAGTGAAGTCACCCCAATAGAAAAATAATTTATGAGTAAATCTCAAAGTTGATTTTTCTTTCTTTTCACCAGATATGGGAAAAACAAGTTCAACACTTTCTACATTTATCAGGAACTTTATCAGAAATTAAAACTGCTGGATGATGACATGTTTTGCTCATTTGACTTTTAAATACTTGATGTAACTTGCCTGATGTCAAGAAATTAAAAATTAGGCAACAGAACAATTTTCAGCCCCATATAGTGGGTCTAACATTGGAAAAAAATCGAAAACTAGATAAGTCATTTTTTCTTTAAATAAGTGAATTTGTTCTTGGATCGAGGAGGTAAAAAAGACATTTTGACAATGGAACCAGACAATTTACACCTAAAATAAGAAAACACAATTGCATCTTATTTCAAGTGCATCTTATCTAATTATCTTATTTTAAGAAAAGAAAAAAAAAAACACTAAATCCATTGGCAAACTATCTGATTTACCGACTCAAATAAGGGGAAATACACTTAATTTAGGAAATTTTAACTTATTTCTAGATCTTTTTCCAGTGTTCCAGTGACATGAAAAGGTGAAAACAGTGATTCTGCTCAAAAGGGGAAAAAATATTTAATAAACATGAGATTTCTGTGGAAGAAGAGATGAGCTGGTAGAGAAACATTCAGGCTGTGCAACTCGTGTCCATTAGTGCGTCTGGCATTCAGGTAGCATAGCCCTTATCACTCTACTGAAAATGAGCACAACACCAAACCCTGCTGTGGTTCCAAGAGGAAAAAGAAAAGCTGGAATACATGAAAAAAGGAATGCCGCAGTCCCACATGCGCAAAATTCTGCACCCCGCCAATCAATAAATCTGCAGGTGTGGAGACGTGGCGCCGTCTCTCCATTTGTACACCTTGTCTGTGATGACTGTGCGGCACAGGGGGCAGCTCCTCTCCCGGTTAAACCACAGAGCGATGCACTCGTCACAGAATACGTGCTGCAAAGCAGAAG
>NW_015150637.1:1041325-1043439 GCF_000732505.1 Cyprinodon variegatus | reverse complement strand
AATTTTAGAGTCTTTGTTTTTATTCTTGCGGTATGGAAAATGGTATCGAGTATCGAATATTTTACTTAGTATCGGTATCGAGTTGAGAAGTTTAGTATCTTGACAAACCTAATTTGCTGTGATCAGTGGGTAAAAAGTAGTTTGAATGTCTTTTGAAGAGAGAAAGTCCACCTGAAAACATTGTTAGTACCATCCTGCCTTCAAATATTATTTCTGTCGGAGCCCCCCTCCCCGGCGCTATGCTGTCACTAGGAATCCCATTCAACAGCAGCCTCTGGCCTGGTTGCCTCCTCGCGGTTTGCCGCGGCAGCTGGAAGGCATTTTTCATGTACGTAATCTAACCTGCAGGCACCCGGATAATTAAAAAAAAAACGTTTTGCCGGCAGATTTCAGCATTTTAATTTAATTTAGGTGTTAATAAACTGTTTCAGAGGGGTGATGATAGCGCTCTGCATCAGCAGCGATGTGTCTGTCTCCCTGCCAGCTCCCAGATCAGCTTCTCTGATTGGTTGATGTGGCGCGTCGAGCAGCAAAACTTACATTTTTCCAACTCCAGCAGCTCCTGCTGCTAAAAACGTGCTGCAGGACGTTTTGCTGCACGTCAACCATTGACTTTGCATGTAAACTAGCTGCTCCTGCTGCTTTAGGTCTGAATGTAGCATTACAGCTGCTGGAAGGAAGGATCAGTGATAACGCTCCCTGTTGCATGTAGGGTGCAGCAGTCTGTCGTTGCAGGAGCTCTCCAATTCTTCATGCATGGGGTGGGAAACATCATCCAACAGAGTTGGATAGTTCAATAACAGAGTTCAATAATATGACAGCTTGGCTTTCCACTAAGATGAAGGTAGTTTTGCATTTAAAACAAGCCTGCAGGTTTAGGACCTTGCATGTGTAACAATAACCGAAGACTCCTGGATCGACTTAGTTCAGAGAGCGTCTGTATTATGGGGAAAAACGACAGTCAATAACGCTGAAGCTCAAGCACCTGAATTTGAAAAAGCCTATGTGAATAAATTCAAGATTTTTTTTTTCTTTAAACAGGGTTTTTACAGGAATGAGTAACTCTAATTTAATTGATTTTAATGCTCTTTTAATGCTCTTAGAAACAATTTTAATGCCATCAGCCCATGATTAACTGTCACTGTATTGACATAAATCATATTTCTTTATGAGTATTTTATATCAGACTTAGTGTCAGTGCACTTACAGCCATGCAGTCACCTAAGAATGACTGTAAAAAAGTCATAAAGAGAAAATTAATCAGTTACAGCTTTGCAACAATTATCAATCACAAATTTAAAAGTAGGCGTCAACAACCCCTAATGAGGCTGTTACGCTTCTTACCAGTAGGTGGCGGTAATGCACCTGAAAGTTCCTATAACAAGATGATGAAAACCAAACCATTGATCCAGTTTTTTAGTGTAATTATCGATCAGTGATTCTTCTTCCTCTGCCTATTTAAAGGTGAATTAAAGACACATTTCTAGTCATCTGTATGTATGAATTAAGGAAAAGGAAACAAATGTTAAGTTGAAACTTATCAATGTTTATTGACATCATTTACATCTTTATTGACACTTATCTAAGCGTATACTGCATCTACATAAATAAATTCCCTTTTTTTCATTTATCTGACTAAACAATGATGTCTGCAACTAATAGCCTGAAACATTCTTTTTATATTAAATGTTATTTGTCTTTTAATGTTTGTTTGTTTGTTTTTTTAACAGTGAAGCGATTCATGAATTTTTTCCCCAGAAAAGTGCTTTATAAATAAATACTATGTATTTTAACAGAGATGTTTACACAGAGCTGCCTTATAATTCCTTCATACTTAGGTTAAAATTGTGATACCTTCTCAGAAATCTCTGCATATTGATCGTAGTGTGACTACGGTGTAGTCTTAGCTCTCTACTGTGCAGATATTTTTATATCTAAGAGAAACATATTCCAGGATATTACAACTTTTTAAACTCTTTTTAATGCTTTTATGGTGCTATAAACACTCTTTGTATTCTATATAACAGGGTTTATACAGGAATGAGTAACTCTGATTTAATGCTCTTAGAAACTATTTTAATGCAATCAACTATATATATATATATATATATATA
>NW_015150637.1:1033482-1040911 GCF_000732505.1 Cyprinodon variegatus | reverse complement strand
ACACACACACACACACACACACACACACATATATATACACACATATATACATATAAATACACACACACATACATTTATACATTAAATTATTTAAAAAATTATAATTTAATGACCTTTAATGACCCGTGGAAACCCTGTATAAGCTACTGGAGCAAGAAATTCGCTGAAGGATTAATCCCAAGGGATAAATAAACTTGAATCTAAGTCTATTGCATCATAATTAGGAGACAGCTGTACCATTTTAAAGTGATCAAACTCATTAAGGCTTCTTGGACCTTAGGGGCGGCTGAAATCACCCATAGGTGGTTTGTTAAACGATTAGGTTTTATATTTTGGGGTCAGAGCATCATCATTTATTTTTAACATGTAATTTTCTTACACTTTGGGGGGAAAAAATGGCTGCCAGCATCTTTTATTTGGACTGACACCGCCTTTGGCCTCTCCAGACCCAATTACACCAGAAGTAAATGTAAACATGTTTGAATTGTATGAGTGTAATGTTATAGCAATTATAATAAACACAAACTATCAGATGTTTGATTCCTCAGATTAAAAGTTTAGTCTTTAAAAAGAGAGAAGGCGTTTATAGAGGCTCTGAATGGAACAAGTCAACCTGGAGGACAGTGAAGCTACATGCCAGCCTGGTTTTTTTGTGCTTACCTGGCAGATTAGCACCCTGGGCTCTCTGTACTCTCCCTGGCAGATGGGACACACATCTCCAGCCTCGCTGCACTGAGCCCTTGTTGCTGCAGAGCCTGTGTGCTGAAACAACACAGAAAATATGAAAATCTAAAAGATCTGACCCCTTTATAGGTAGTGAGGTTTACTGACCTTGCCTGCTAGAAAAATCCTCACAGTTTTCAGAAAAGACGTCCACTGGTTGTACAATCCTAAAAGCTGAAAAAAGAAAATCTTTAAAGTAACATTTGCAACATTTTTGGTAAAAAAAACGAAATAAATAAAATGTCACCTTCAGTATGAGGTAGAGTAGAGCCAGCAGGACTCCGAGTGTGAGCCCAGGGGCCCCGTCTGACTCCTGGTAAGTGACCAGGTATCGGAACCACAGTGGAAAAGGTGCGGTAGCTTGGTACACCTGACCCAGCTCCTCCGTCACCATCAGCCACCGACCCTGTGCAGGTAAACAAACCTAAAGATTCTGCCACATATTTAACCTGAGCTGCGATGACAGAATTCAGCCTCTCCTACCTGGTTTCTGTATGTAGCCAGTGATGAGGGCACCAGCAGGATAAGGCACTTCATTCCCATGAAGAGAAACTTTATTACAAAGTTGGTGACGCCGACAGCCCAAAGGATCTCCCAGAAACCCAGAGGCTCGATGGTCGGATTCAAGAAGATGAGGCTAGAAGATCATTGATAATAATGTTAAAAAAACTCATCCTCCACTAACTGGACTGTCTAAGTATTCCTAGAAAACCTTCAAAGTTTTCAGTAAATATTGAACTTAGATGGACTGAGACAAGCTACTATTAAATATAAAGAAAACCATTAAAAATATTATTACATTTGATAATTATTAAAGGGTAAATAGATATAACTGTTGGAAATGTAAAGGAAAATAAAAATAGACAAAAAACTCAGTTGAAAGATCCATATAACATGCATACGAAAAAAAACAAAGTAATTATAAATACAATGAAGCAGCTTTTAGATTGAAATTCACTATAATCTGTTTTTGTTCACCAGTTCATCTGTTTTTCACCTACTGTGTGGAGATCTGGGTCAAAATAATCTATGCTCACTACGCTGCAGAATAAGGCGCTCTCTGTCACAAACAAACAAGACGAAATCCTTTGTTTTTGCATTCAGAAAAAAAAAAATAAAGATCTGGTTCTAAAATGGCAGAATTGAGTATTTACTGCCTCCTAACATCCAAAGTCATTTAGCCTGAGAGACAGGAGTCATGATTTATAACGAACACAAACTCCCAAATTCACTCGGAGGAAACCTCAAGAGTTTCTGTATGTGGAGGAAAAATGTGGAACCAACTCAACGTCCCCAAAAACACGTCTTTAAAATCGTCATAAAAGAAAACAGTCTTTAATGAGTAAAAAATGAGGGGCAGTGATGTTTATTTGCTATTATGAGGCATTTTAAAAACATTTGTTGCTGCGTTTTTCATATCGTTTCGCTAACTGGAATATAGAGACTCTAAAACTTAAAAAATAATAATAATCGACAGATTATTTGCAAAAGAATCGTTAGTTGCTACCCTAATCCTGATAAATTTCTTGTCATCGAAAATCTATTCAATTTAAATTGTCTGCAAAAAATAAATTACAATTGATTACATTTAAAAACTAACAAAAATGGTTAAATTTCCAGAATTTTAAGTTTAATTTTTTCTACTTTTCCAGTTTGGGTTTAAAAAATTCAATTAATATGAATAAATGATGATATTGGTGGATGTTTAGTGACATAAATCCTACTTATTTATGTAACTGTTGTCCTGAAGAAGCTTATTTTATATTTACTTTCCAATAGCAGCATTTATGGCTATGATTGTTGTAGCCTGCAGTCACAGCCATACAGTTAAAGAGGTAATTAATAGTTTATTTCCATTTATCATCATCATGATTGCTGTTATTATTCTTGTTCACCAGGGAGGTTATGTTTTTAGGAGTTTGTGTGATTTTTTATTTTGCTTTAGTACTCTGTATTTTTTGTTTCTCTTAAAGGGTAAATTGTTATCAGATCTAAAAAAATGTTTAAATGCGGTTATTAAAGAGTGAATGAGCCTTACGAGTTGTAAAGTGTTTCTGAGAGAAAGGTGTAGTACAGCAGGAGCGTGGAGGAGGTGAGGAAGAGAAGCAGCCATATGCACTGCAGCTTCGAGTGACGATCCTTAGAGGTGGAAAAAAACAAATAGAAAATAGTGATGTCAGGGATTTAAAAAGGATTATTGATAAATGTGTCAAACTGGAGCTTACCTGAAGAAAGACTTGGGTCTGAATGTTTTTATTCACATATAAAAAAGTAGTCAGGAGGCCCACCCCAACTGCTAAACCTTTTAAAATATAAAAAAAACAAATAAAAAACGTTAGTTTGAGCTCTGCTTCCAATCCTTCATCACAGTAATAAATGTGTAACTCGTCCTCACCCAGAGCATGCTGGATGACCAGTTTAGCACACAGAATGACGAGGAAGGGAAGACTCTTCTGGATCCAACGGAACAAGCAGCGAAGCTCGGTCAGGGAGCCGCTGGGCTCACCAGAATCCCCATCAGAGTCGGGTGGGTCCAGATCAGGCTCTGAACTGGAGTGGAGCTGTGCCCTACTGTGGCTGTGTGAGTGAGAATGAGTGTGGGAGTGGGAGTTGACCCTGGACCTCCTGGATGACGCGCCTCCATTCGACTCTCCAGAACTCCCAGTCATAGTTACCCTCACCTCACTGCTGTCATTGCTGGAAGCAGCTGCAGCGTTAGTAGCAGCAGGTGCCCCAATGAGAAGCTCTGCTGGCAGATTTAAGGATAAACCATTTCCTGCATGAACACCTCCTTCACTTGGATTGGGCTGCATAACAGTAGGAGACTCCCTTGGTTTTAATACTCTTCTGGAATCACTCCTTAAAGAAGAAAAAAAAAAGTCAGATGGTGGTTGATTTCCTTCAGAGGCTGTAAGTCAGAGCAGCTTTAAATAGTGATGTTATGAGATGAGGCTTCGAGGCGTGTGTCAAGTAAAGGTGGCGGCGTTTCCACAAAGTGCATGTCGAGGCGTGATTCATTTAAGGGAGGGGCCAAAATTGATGACATCCGAAGCCTCGCTACTGTGATACTACATGACCGCTTCAGGAAGTGGTTCAGAAAGCACCAGAACTTGTACAGGCATTTAAACAGCCTCAGTATTCAGCCAACATGTGGGAGTTGGGAGGACAGTTGCTGGATAGAGTTTGGATAGATTTTAAGAATAGATTGGTGGGGAAAACAACCAATCTAGTTGGTTGAAACTATTTTAGTTAGATTAAACAATGTAATAATCAAAATCTGAGCAGGCCGCTGGTCGCAGTTGTAACTTTAGTGTTAAGTACTATTGCTGTCTGTAGACATTATCTTCCAATCCTCAGGTTGATGATTCGATACCCATCTTCAACTATTGAAAGTTCTGATTAGTTCCGATAAGCATTTTGGCTAATGGGACTCATTTGCATTAGTTTGCCTTAGTAAAAATATAAATTGGGTAAAAACACTGCCAAATTAAATTGACTGGTTTAGCCAAAATGGTTAGAACACATAACATCCAACCCTATTAAAACCAAAAACCGTGGAAAAACTACTTTGTTTGAATAAAAATGACTAACACCTTTCATTTTGCTCATTATTGCCCAATTTGCACAAACACTTTCCCTGTCTGCTTGAGCTTATTTCACCAAAATGGCAAAAAAAACTGTGTCCCTAAAATGATTGTTCTCTTCAAAGACATTTTACACACAGAAAAAAAAAACTTACAAAAGATTGTATTGAACACACCAATCGTAAAAAAAATTAAAAGGAACTTAAATGGGGGAAAATTGCAAAAAAATAAAATCACAGATTATATTAGTAACTGTAGTTCTACACTCCACCAGTAGGTGGTGAAATGAAGCTTCATGAACTGTAGGGATTGTTGAAGCCAAACGGTTCAGTGAGGCTTCATCTCATCATCACTACCTTAAAACATCTCAAACAACAACTCTTAAATCTGTTGTCTCTATGTATTTAATAAGAAAAGGCAAAAAAATAAACCCAAACAACAAAAATGTAAAGGATGTTTAAAGTTTTTCCTTCTGTTAATTCTAAACACTTTCCACTCAGCAGCATAGGAATTCGGTGACAGATTCAGTTAACACAGCAAACAATTTCCTTAAGCCAGCTAGTAGCTAGCAGCTAACAGCTGTTTCCCACCAGTCCGAAGCAGCGGCTCTAAAAGCTCCAGCTCACCTGTCATTCTGACCTCGGAGTTTCATCGTAACCTTCTGGCCGCCATTTAGTAAAAAAAACGCGAACCAAGCGCAATGAACTCAAAAAGAAACGAAAAAAGGCTAAGCTGAGCTGCTAGCTTCTAGGCTAAGGGGTTCAAGCAAGACATTTTTACGACCTTTGACGTCGAAAGCGTCATGGAGACGTAAGTGTGAGCGTAAGTATGGCAGGTTGTTTTAACATAAAATAATCTTCTGACTATCCGTAATAAAATCTAAGATATCAAAAAAGAGTTGAATCGGAAAAACTACATTTTGACTATCTTGAATTATTTTTGTCCCATTCTTTTTTTTAATCTAGTTTGAACAATTTTGATAAAAACACAATAAAGTTTTCCTTTTTCATTAGGATGATACCATCTTGTATTGTGCTGCTGTCACATTATAACCTACTTTTTAAAACTTAAAGGGCAGCTTTTTGATGTTGTTTAGTCGAATGTCCTTATTATTCTGATATTGTGTCCAAATCACAATTAATGCAGCCCATTATTACCTTTCAGGGCTCTCAAATTGAAGCCCTACCTCACCATAAAGATTTAGCAGTGAGCAGTACAAACTGTGAACCTATCAGCCTCTTTACTAGACTAAGTATAAGATTATTGAAAACTTATCTCCTGAACAAAATAGTAAATATTTGATTTAACAACATGTCACTTTCAACACCCTTATGGTGAAGGTCATTCAGTTGTATCTGCACTGACTTGGATGGTTTTGTAAATTTCATTGATGTAAATAATTTGACTGGAGCTTTCTATTCGATCTTAGTTTTGCCTTTAACCAATAAGATGAGGATTTATTTTTAGAAAAACTTTAGCATGGGGAATTATGTTCTAATGCAGTAGATTAGTCATTTTTTATCATCAAAATACATATGTATTTAAAAGAGGCAATGTTTTATTTAGTCTTCCAGCATGTCAGAGCTGATTTATGTTGATGACAACTGCAGTCGTTTGTTAGGCTCATCCGCTGAGAAGTTGCCTAGAACACGGCCCTGCAACCTTTGCCATCCAAGGAGCCCTTTTTGTCTTTTTTTCCAGTTATTTAAACTCATTTAGAGCAGCAAACATTATATGACCTTAAAAAAAAGATAAATTCTATTTGAAATAAATATGTAATGCAGGAGATTTGTCCTTCAAAAAAAAAATTTTTGAGCTATTTCAAATTTTAGGTTTTAAAGCAATAAATGGGTTGCTGATATTCTTCAAAAATAATGTTGCAAAAAATAAAATGTTCCCAAGATTAAAAGATATATTTGTGTTATAACTAGAGTGCATTTATTTTGTGACTTGGAAAAAAGGACTTCAGTCCTGTTAATTAAATTTCTTTAGAGCCATAAACATCTCTAGTTTAAAAAAAATGCACAGAAAAATGTAAAAACATGCATTTCTTAGTATATCTATTGTACAAAGAATAGTTCATATTCATCAGTTTTAGCCAACATGATGAAGAGCCATTGTTTATTGTCTTAAGAGCCACTTGCATCCCCAGGTTGCAGAACCCTGAGCTAGTACCTTGGACAGCGATCTTTATTCAGGGATAAATACAGTTTATACTAATGAATGTGTTTTAAATATAAAATTTAAATTATAGCATTTACATCAAATTAAAAGAAGAAGAAGAAGAAGAAATTAAAAACTCAGCTAATACTAGACATGTTTGTAGATGGCACCCCCATTAACCAGGTTTGATTTTATTTTATTTCATCTACAATCTGAAATAACATGATTATATTATTTAGTAATTATATACTTTTCATGTTTAAAATAAACCAATATTCTGTTGCACATGGTTTTAGGATAGTCATTGGTAAAATATAGGGTTGGCATTTACCTTCTTTGCTCTTAGAAATGTTTGTGTATATAAAATACCACAATTTTTTGCCATACTTTACGTTGATTAACCGAAAGAGATGTTTTAAAGCCTGTTTCAGTCTTCCATCACGCAATACCAATGCTGAAATAAAGTCAGTTATTATCAGGGGGTTATTTTTGAATTCCTTTCATTTAAAACAAATGCAGCAGTTTTTAAGCTTATTTTAATTTTTTTATTGGTTTTATATCTTTTTATTGTATATAGTGTATGAATGAATAGTTATTTTAATGTGTTTTTATTATGTAGACCCCAAAAGGAGTTGCCAGTCATGATAATGACTAATGGGGATCCTGATAAACACGCTCTTTCTCTGTTTCTAATTCTCAGTGAAACCTGATCCATATTAAAATATGGAACAGAGCATTTTGTTGGGATCTGGAGTTCTGCCACCTTTCTCCAGCAGAGGGCGTCCTGGGTCTCCTGAGTTGAGCCACCTGCACACCTGAGGCTCATCCTCTCATCAGGAGACCAACTACTTAAGCAGCGGCCAGACCTGTCTTCAGTGCCAGAGTGTTGCCAGTTATGGTTAGCAGAACCTGAGCCAAGCCTGCTGATCGGATACTCAGAAGAGTAATCTGATCCTAAC
>NW_015150637.1:1026582-1028922 GCF_000732505.1 Cyprinodon variegatus | reverse complement strand
CTGCTGGTTGCCTTTTTAGGGCCTTTAGATCATCTGCAATGTTGTGTTTGATGTTTTTCATCATCTTTCTCTCTACAGTTCTCCAAAGATTCTCATCTTGGCTCTTCTGCTAAACTCTTAAATACTTTTAGGAACACACAGTCCTGTTTTTTGTTCTCTTTAGCCAAGACAGGAAGCTCCTGAAGTTTGATCTAGTTCAGGTTGGCGCTCGAGTCATGTGACTTTTGTAGCCATGTGTGAGGTTCAGGCTTTAGATGCTCTGACTGCAGCATCAGCCTTCTGGAAATGATGCGGATTGACAATCTTCTCGGGGCTGAGTTGTTCCTTGTTGTTTGTTCACCTTTTTTCTCTTCTGCTCAGTTTTTTATTGACAATCTTGCCGGGAGCGTTTAGCTTATTTAACAGTAAGCAGAGAAGATCATCTGGGCTCCTCTTCCCTCAATTAAAGACAATTCATCCCAGCATTGTGTGTCACGAGCCTGTAACATTATCAATGACCCCTCACACCCCCACCATGGACTGTTCCTCCTGCTGCCCTCTGGGAAGAGGCTTTGCAGCATCCAATGCAGGTCCAGCAGATTCTGAAACAGCTTCTTTGCCACTTCCATCAGACTGATGAACTGTTGAGAAAACCCATGTCACAGACTCTGCATCAAACTGATGCTGCATATTTGCACCATATATATTTAATGCTCTGAACTTTGGGTCATGTTTTTTCTCCCACACTATTTACATTTGATCACTGCTGCAGTTTAAGAATTGGAAATGTCATCAAAAGCTGTACTAAACGAAATTTGGTTTTGTACAGACTGTGTTTATGTACATAATGACAATAAGAGCTGTCTAAGTACCATCATTGCTGTTTACCCTTTCTGTGGAGGTTGCCACTGAACGTTTGTGTTGGTTATGAAATCCTTCTTTGCTTTCAATATTTCAATCAATATATAAACAATGTTTTTATCAAGTCACAGAAAACATTTAACATTTAAGCCTTTTTAAAGCCTTTGTAAAGCTTTTAGCTGAGCCTGGATTGAGTGAGATCATCTGGATGTCAGTTACAGAGCCAGAATGAGGTTAATGCACCGCAGCTGTGTGAGCTGTTCCCCTGCTTTGTTCCCCTGTCAGTAATAGTGTTATTGCTCTACAGGATTGTCAGTGGATCCGTACTGCCCCAGTCAAGGCATCTGAGGCGCGTCTGTGGAGGCAGGTTAACTTGACATAGAAATTGCTATCTGCCAAGATGAATGGAGCTCAGCGGAAAGCAGAAGAGGAGAGCACTGACCTGACATCATTTCTGACAGACTCTGTGCATCCCCAGCCATCTTCTCTTTTTATGGCACAAGCTGCCCCCCTGCTGTCAAACTGTTACGGCAAGAGAGTCATGAAAGTACCGTCAGCATATCCGTGTCTGAGAGTGAGAAAAACAGAAAAAAAAAGAAGTCTTACTGAATGCATTCCTAAAATAATGCCTCATATTTGTTTTTGGTTTTTATGTAAGAATTAAATAACATCTTTTTCAATTTCAATGTAGTTTTTTTTTTTATAAAGCGCAAATTCACAACACATGTCATCTCAATGTCATGATGGGTACTCGTTCCTAGCCCAAATGCAGAACACCAGGAGACAGAGGAAAAAGTTCACAGTTTATTAGAGAAACCACAGGCAGGGAACAGATGCAGGAAACAGATCAGGGGCTGGTCACACAGGGTTTACTGTTCAGTGGTTCAGGCTGAGCGTCAGAAGGTGGGAACCGGTTGGGTCCAGAGACTGAGGGTTCAGCAGAGAGCTTAGCAGCGGCACAGCTTGGCTTCAGACTTGTAAGGTTCAGACCTTGAGTAGATCTCCAAGTTCTCTCCTGAGAACTGGCAGACAGATGCAGACGGTAAATTTTCAGGTTTGACTTATCTGAGCAGGCAGGCTGGTTTCCAAACATGAGCTCCACCAGAGCTCCAGGTTTCAGTCAGGATCTTCCTAGAAGAATAGAGAGGACAAAACTGATCAGGATCAGGATCAGGATCAGGTTCAAGGTTTCAGGGGAGTCAGAGAGTCAGGCAGACTGGTTGGCTCAGGTTGGCTACCATGACTTATTCAACACTCTGGCACTGAAGAGAAGTCAAGCTGCTGCTTATATAGCTGGTCTCCTGATGAGATGAATCAGCCTCAGGTGTGCAGGTGGCTTCAGCTCAGGAGACCCAGGGCGCTCTCTGCTGGAGAAAGGTGGCAGATCTCCAGATCCCAACACTCAAGGCACTTTACAGTTCACCAGATCATCCAGTCAAATTGATTCAAAGTTTTCTATCTAAGGAAAACCAGTTGATTGCATCGACTCATTGACTCAAA
>NW_015150637.1:1022462-1026104 GCF_000732505.1 Cyprinodon variegatus | reverse complement strand
CATTTTAATGTTTTAGTTTCTATTTTCACTCTATTATTTTTCTGATTACTTGTTTTTAAGCTTTTTCTTCAGTTAAATTAAGAAATTAAAAACCTCACATGATTTATAACCATGTAATTATAAATTAAGGAATACTCCTGGGGTTTGTCTGTCAGCACCCGGGGGTCAGCCAAGCCATAACCAGTGATGCAAGGCCATCTCAAAGCTGGAAGGGGAGCCATCAGGGACCGCTGCAGTCAGGTTGGAGGGTGAAGCTTAAACTGGGTCTGGGGCCAATGGATGTCACCTCAGGGGTCATGGGGGGAGAGGCTGAGCTTGTTCAGGAAGATGAATGAGTGATATTGGCTATAAACAGTCAGGCTCCTCTCCCTGCACAGCATGGATTCTGAACCTAGAGGTGCAGGCCTGGGGTTGGTAAGCTCGGTCTTTGATGCCCGTATGGGAAACAACCTTTCTACCAGAAGGTGGACCTTCTAGAAACTGAACCATCCATCCATCCATCTTCCGTTATGCTTATACCAAGTGGGGTCGCGAGGGGTGCTGGTGCCTATCTCCAGCTGTCTACGGATGAGAGGGGGGGTCCACCCTGGACAGGATGCCAGCCCATCTCAGCGCAACACAGAGACAAACAGGACAAACAACCATTCACACACACACTCACACCTGAGGAGAATTTAGAGAAACTCCTAACGAACAGAATAAAATTATATTTGACGCTGGACTTCTGTGAGTCTTTCCAGGTTGAAAAATATGTGACAAAGTCAGATCAACTCTGTACGTGGATGTTTGTGAATATTCCTTTTTTAATTCTAAGCTTTATTTCAATTGAATTTTTCCCTCAATTTTATTGTTTATTTCTATTAAATTGATAGAGATCTATAAGACAAACCAAGCCACAGACTGCACTAAAAGATAGTAACGTCTCAGTTTCAGCACATTGTTTGTACTAAATGACTACAAACACTGAAAACAATCAAGTTTTAATATTTTCATGGTAAATTGTTTGTGTAAAGATTTACATTGAGGAATTTTAGATCACAGCAATTGTTATTTGTTTTAATGAACTGTTTTTTTTTATTATTTTATTTTGGTTCCCATGAAAAAAAAAAGAGAAAATTGATCTTAAAAAACTGTTGAGTACTTCCCTGACTCATCAAACAGTCCTGTGTATTTCCTTGATCAACATCTGACTCCTATGAATCAGGAACATACCAGTTAGACATTTACACCCTCTAAACATGCCATGTCTATAAAACATGAAACATCAAATATATTCAACAACAATTCTTGGTTAAATTGTTCTTTTTTTTTTTTTTTAAATAAAGTGCTTTATGAAGTCTGAAGACCCCACACCACTTTACACAGAGTTCTATCATTCACACGCTGATGGTGGGAGGTTACATCATTGCCACTGATGCCCTGGGGCAGACTGACTGCATGCATTAGGGACTTCTGTGTTGTATCTTGCCCATGTTGGGTGGTTGAACCAGCAACCCAACAGTGTTTAGCAACTTGTCTTATATAAACTGGTAGCGCTTCATACATACAAACAGTTCGGCTGTTTGTTTTCAACCATTTTCTGTTGGAACTCACAGTTTTACTAAAATGATCTTTTAGGTGACACTTTTATTGTTGGAGATGTTTTACTTGTATTTATGGAGCTTTGATTTAATTTTTAAAGTTCTGATTCACTAGATTTTTAATTCCTAAATTGGTGATTTGTTTTTATAATTTTGTGGTTTCTACGCGTAAATATGCAATCTGACTCATAAAATTGTGATTTTGCATGTTACTTTGTGGTTTGTACTCATACATTTTTTATTTTTGCTTGTATTATTGCAAAGTTTCAACTCTCTAACCTTCATACATAACTTCTAAACTTGAATTTTCACAGATCTGATCCAACATTTATATATGAGGAACCAGGAACAAAAACAAATCCTTAATGTAATTACATGATTGACTTTCATTTACAAACACAGACCCCTTCTAAATATGGTTCTAGATATTTATGGTTACCCAATAAACTTTTTACATAATAACAGTTAATATGTTAGTTTCAATGATTTCCTATGATGGTTATTGTTGAAATGCAAAGTTTGACATGGAGTTCGGTAAACATGCAGCACCATTGCACCTGTTCTCACACACAGCAATGCCTAAAAGAATTGTAAGAGCATCAATGTAAGAGCATCAGAAAATGAATGAAGAATCTGTTCTTTACTTTTCTAGTGACTTCCTTTTAGTCATATTTGTTAGTTTTTTCTGCATCCAGCAGGTGGTGCTGTTTGATAAAGGATGTAAGGAAACCACAGGCTAATCACTGCTTTGGCAGCACAGGGGCATTACAGCAGATAATTTAACACTGCTAATTAAAACTTAACAATAACTGGAGTGATTTAGGCCTAAGATGACAGGCTGTAAATGCTGCATGCAAACACCAGTGATTCCTTTATCTAATTACAGGTGTCTGCAGCCAGTCTTCACAAAACATGGAAATTTACAGCTTACTGAGCAGCTGAAACACATGCAGCCATAAAGCAGCGTCAGAGAGAGCAGATAACTACCAGTGTGTCATCTCGTCTCTAACAGCCCACTGTAAACACCAACAGAGAAATAAAAAAAAATCATTCCCTGGTGACCTTTGTGCATCACTGCTTGTTCAAAACATATCCCATCATCCTCCCTCTGACACACATGTTCTGCCACTGCTTTTTCCTTTCATCTTCACACACAGCTTTCACTTCCGTCTCTATGAGGGATAAAGAAAAAAAAAAGAAACTTATCGGCTGCGACACAGTCCTTCAATTGTCAGTGTGATCGATGTGTGCAGCCTGGATCTAGGCCACTGCATTAAGCCGCTCTCTGGATACACATCGCTGCTCACATCTTGTTGCTTCTGCAGTGTAATTGTTTTGTTATTGCAGCTTAGACTGAGTCTGTTTAAATGTTCACATGCAGACAGCTTAATGGGAATGACCTGGTACGTTTGTTATGTCTTCATGTGACTACAGAGTTAAACGTGTTACTAAAACCAGCTAAACCCAAATGATTTAAATAATTCACTTTTACTTTAACTTACATGTGTCAGCTGAGGTAGAAGCAAACTAAAGGCACATATAAATGTAGTAAGCTTTATCAGGAAGGACTTTTAACCCCTGAACAGTGACCCATGCTTCTTTATTTACCTAAAAAAAAACAATAAGTTGTAAGGTGAATGAAAGGATTTGGCTCAAACTTTTTTATCATTAGATTTCTGTTTTTCCTGTTTAATCTAATAAAAATCACAATAAGTTTATTTATATATAACACCTGTCATCTCAAGGCACAATTCAACCAGATCATACACTCACCGGCCACTTTATTAGGTACACCTGTCCAACTGCTCGTTAACACTTAATTTCTAAGCAGCCAATCACATGGCGGCAACTCAGTGCATTTAGGCATGTAGACATGGTCAAGACAATCTCCTGCAGTTCAAACCGAGCATCAGTATGGGGAAGAAAGGTGATTAGAGTGACTTTGAACGTGGCATGATTGTTGGTGCCAGAAGGGCTGGTCTGAGTATTTCAGAAACTGCTGATCTACTGGGATTTTCACGCTCAACCATCTCTAGGGTTTACAGAGAATGGTCCGAAAAAG
>NW_015150637.1:1016119-1021437 GCF_000732505.1 Cyprinodon variegatus | reverse complement strand
ACCAGGCTCAGTGTGAGCGGCCATCTGCTGAGGCTGACTGGGGTTCAAGGAGACAGAAGCAAAATTATAAAAAGCAGCTGTAAAAGGCGGCCCCGTCCAGGAAACACACAGTCAGGCAGACGAGCTTCGAGCCAACTCCCATGTTAGAGGATGAAGAAGCACATCCAGCCAGTCACAGTCAGAGAAAGAGGACTACACTGAAAAACAGGCTGATCTCCAACATCTATAAACAAAGGGGTTAATGGCAGCAGCTGATATTTCTCTCCAGGATGAAGTCACAGCCAAACAGGAACAGACGAGGCAAAGCTACTATGAGAAAAAGCAGAGAGAACATAGTTGTTTTATTTCCTTGTATTTGTTTCAGATTTATGACTAAAATATCACCCAATTTCACTAAAACTTGTCAGCTCTAGAAGTAGGAGTAGAGATTACTTTTCTAGTGCAAAAAGATTCCTATTAATTTCATTTTTAAATATCAGGCACTTGTGTTAACACAACACTGAAAGGCACTTGACACTGTGTTAATTCTTATATATATTTTAAGTGAATGCTTCAGAAGAAAGCTGTTTTACTATGACAACGTATTAGGGCCATTTCAGATCAAAAATAAAAAGTTAATAATATTTTAATAAACATAATAACATTTTTATAAAAATCGCGTGTACATTGTGCACATGAGCAATATTCACTCTTGTCAGGTGGTCTTGTTATGGTAAATATACCAAAAGCACTTGTTTACCAACAATCCATCCATCCATCCATTTTCTGTCACCATTATCCCAAGCAAGGGATACTGGTGCCTATTTCCAGCTGTCTACAGGCGAAAGGCGGGAAAAACCCTGGACAGGTTGCCAGAAATGAGAGGCAAACTGGACAAACAACCATTAACACACACCTTCACACCTAAGGAGAATTTAGAGAAGCCAGTTAACCTAACAGTCATATTTTTGGACTGTGGGAGGAAGCTGGAGTACCTGGAGAGAACCCATGCATGCTCAGAGAGAACATGCAAACCCCATGCAGAAAGATCCTGTGCCGGGAAATTAACCCGGAACGTTCTTGCTGCAAGGCAGCAGTGCTACCCACTGCGCCACTGAGCAGCCCACTGTTTACCAGCAAGTAGAGTGGACATTAGATAACTTGACAGGTGTGACATGGTCTTAAATCAGGGCTGTTCATCTCAAAAGACCTTCAAATGTCCAGTAGATACAAAAAAACAAACAAAAACTTGTTTTATTGTTGTGGATGTTTTCTTCAAATTACTTAAAGAGACATTATGTACGTTTTTAGATAAATATGTCTTTAAAATAGCCTTTTTATTTGACGCTTTTTGACGAAATTCAATGAGCAGATTGACTTAGACTTCTTTGATTAGACTTAAACATCTTTTATTGTAATATTGTATACACACAGAGTATACAAAACAAATTTCGTTTTGCACAGCTTTCCTGACATTTCCATTCCTTAAAGTGCAGAAGTGATTAACTAGTGACACCTCAGTAGTTCAGCACCAATGCATCTATAATCCTATTCAAGATGGATTCTGTGGATAATCAGAAGCGACTGGCATCCAGCTCAACTCAGATACCAATGGCGACTCCAAGTAACGAGAAAAGCAGTGGCGCGAGCATCGAGAACTCGCAGAAGAGCCTGCAGTTCTGTGTTTTGGCCACAGGTGGCAGAAAACTCCACAATGGCTCTTTAAAAATTAGAAAAACTCTTAAAATTAAAGATCTTAATCATTTCAAATAAATAAAGTACCAATCTATTTATAGCTAGTTCAGTAAGAAACAAAGACCTAATATGATTTAAAATCTCATAAGAACTCAGAGGGATTAAGTTTGTCTGAAAGAGAAGAAAAATAAAGGCTGGCAGTGGAAAGAGCAAATGAGCATGAAGCAGGTGGAGAAGGAGGCAGAATACCTTAACACAGCTGTGTGTAAATATCAAACAGTAAAATAGAGGTGAAGTAGAGGTTGGGCAAAAACTGTGAGTGTATATGAAGAAGGAATACCACAAGGCTGGAGGAAAAAGACAATAGGACTGTGGTGAAATCCAATACTCTACAGCAGGGTACAGTCTTCAACGTTTTCCAGGCCAAGGACCCCAAACTGATGCTGAGATGGAGCAGGGACCCCCTGATTATATATATTGTATGAAATTGTGTTCTATCAAACTGGTCCTATTGTCACTCTATTACAGATGGAGTAATAAAAGTAATTCCTCCCTGGGATTATTAAAGTATTTCTGATTCTGATTCCTGGTTGATGGGACAGGTGTTGTGAATGAAACGGTGCCCAGCTTGAAAGAGCTCCTGTGTGTCGTTGAATATGTGCATTGATGACTGAAAGACATCTTCTGCCTCCATTTATCTGTTTACTAAAGTGTGTTGATTTCATCCATCTCTGAACTTATTGTGATTTCTGATTTGAATAAATGAAAGTAACTTATGGTGCTCATGCCCCATCATATGGCCTTACAAGGCCATACAAAACAAAGATCACTGCTCTACACTCAACAGGCTCCATTTCAGACTTAACTCAGTTCAAACGCCTGTAAATCAGAAACCACAGTTAGCTCAGAGCTGTAATTTGCTGCTTAAGGTATAGAGGTATAAATATTTGCACATGCAAAATTTCGCTAGATCAAATAAATGGAAGGGGCATTACTTATTGATCGCGCCTCATACTCTGAGATGAAAGAGAGGATATTTTGCAAAGATGATGATGGAGATAGAGCTGTCAAGCATAAAGGACAGAGGCAGAGAAAATCCATAGAGGCAGAGGATTGGCTAAAGAAGAAGAAGATAATTGTACCATGTTTAAAAATGTGAGGTTAGATTAGTTCATCTGTTGGTAGTAAGCTGGTGAGCTCCTGCATACAAATCTGCTCAGGGCTTCATACTGTTGCCCTGCTTAGAATCAGCAAGGCAGTCCAAACACCCAAACACGAGTCCTTTAAGAGGCACCATGATGTTTTCTATTAATGGCCTGTAATATCTCAGCAGACATCCTCCTCCTCCCCTCTCCTCTGATAGCTGGAGGCCAAAAGCCTGGTCTGCTGCGCCAGTCCTAATGAATCCCCAGCTGAGAGTGGCGGCAGCAGCAGCAGCAGGCCTGCATTCTTCAGGAGCCAGCACTTCCCTTAATCCTTCCCGGAGTTGGAGCAACAGTTGGCCTAGCTGGCGGCGATGGGAGTGGAGAGTCGAGGAGGGGATTCCTTAGTGACATAAGCGTGATGGGTTTGTAAAAACACTGGGAATGTTGGAATTGGACACGCTCAGACTGCTGCTCTCCCTTAAGTGGGCTTGTGTAAAGATTCAGAGGCTGGTTTTGGCAGATGTGTTCAGTTTCTTCAGCGCCCTGTGCTAAACACAGACACAATCAGAAGGCATTACTCCACCTGCCACACTGGGTTTTTTTTCCATGTTTGACAGCTCTGTCCCCTCTAGTCTGTGTGTTTCTGTGTGTTTGTGTTGGACTAAGCAGAGGAAGAAAAGAAAGGAAATGCCTTGCAGATGTGTGCTGTAATGCAGCCTCTTGTTTCAGCCAGAAGGTTCTGTTGGTGAGAAATGGAATACGCTTCTGTGTTATAAATGACTTTTAAGGGTTTCTGATGCTGTGTGGGACACCTTAAATCTATTTGCATCCCTGTAAGTGCATCCCATTAGCTGACCATGAGGCTCATTAACAGGCTGATGGGTGAGAGACCCTGGTCAATAAGCAGGGTTATGTGGAGATATACAGCTGACACAGCCTGTGCACTCTATAAAGCAGAGATCAGACCCCCGTGAATGAATTCCTCACTGCTGGTCTCTGGTTTCAATTGATTGCTTTAATTTGGCCTGTAATGAGTAGGAGGCATCCTGCCTCCAATTAGTGCATGTGTAAGTCTGAGTGTGTGTGTGAGGGTGCATTGGTGTGGGCTGTGTTTAATTACTGCAGTGGGTGGATGCAGTGTGGCCCAGCCAGGATCCTGCAGAAATGAGATGGATCCAGAACTGACACCTCCACCGACAGCAAGGACTTAATGTACCGTTTTGAATAAAGAAAAAAAAATGTTGCATTTCCCCTTAGCTTTTAAAACCATTAACCTCTAAAATTACGGGTTGAACTCTTTATAGCGGCGTACTTTGGTCACACTTTCTCGCATTAAACCGCAAACTGTATTGCTTTCTGTTGAAACTTTATGTGATAGACTACATTAAAGGAATTCACGATTGTGAAGTGGAACTAAAATGCACTTTCAGTGTGTTCTAAAACTTAAACATCTTAAAAAATGTGGCAGGTATTTGTTAAAAGCCCCTTTTATTGTGAGAAACCTAAATACATTCTGTTGCAAACAAATAATTAGTTATTAGTGTTCACCTGTTTGTAAGATAAAATATAAATAAAATTTGCAAATAGAATGGGTATTTTTTTAGGATTAGGATATTAAACAATACTTAAAAAACTTTAAATAGGATAGTGGAGTTGGTTTTTTTGTCTAATTTCAAACTTAAATGATCCTATTCCATTGAAAAATGCTCTTATTTACCTGGTGAAAATAAAGAAGAATAAACATATTTCAAGAATAAAATTACTTAGATTTCCTTTTTTGCAGTGTATAAATCCAGCTAGTGAAGAGAAAAAGCACAATAAAAGAGAAAGTTGTGGAGATGTGGGAAGCAGGGTTAGGATACTAACAGCTCTGAGCGTTTGTATCTTAGCCGGATAAGCTAAGAAACCTCCTAAAAAGGCAGGAAGGGCGAAGCCAAAAGGCAACAGCTCTGCGCAGATAAAGGAAATCTATTGACGAGAGGATGCACAACTCCACCCTTTAGGAGCACAGAAACAGGGAAAAAAACCCATTTGGAGTTTGCCACAGGCTATACTGGGAGAGCAAAGCTAACATGTGGAATAAAGTGCTCTGGAAAAGCACAAATGATTTCACCTCACTTTCAAATGCGTTAATTATAGATGCAGAACCTGCACCCCGTATCTGTCTTAGGTTTCATGAATCACATTGCTAGTTGGTAAGTAGCACATCATTCTCCCATATTCTGCATGTTCTGATGATCAGGATATTTTCTGCTTACATATGAAGGCATTTTAAATAAACATTCTCCATTGCACCATATTAGAAAATCAGCTTTGCTTACCCTGTAAAGTTATCTAATGTTCTTTATAGATACAAATCTTTAACAGATCAGGCTAATGGTGGTTAACATGCTGTTGAATATTTATATTCTGTTTTTTTTATTACAAAATACACAATATAAAAATTTGTCAAAACAGTATAATTGTTATGGTTCTTCCAAGTTGTGGTGACTCTGAGTT
>NW_015150637.1:1012558-1014064 GCF_000732505.1 Cyprinodon variegatus | reverse complement strand
GAGATCGTTTGAGCTTCTCACTGAGAAAGGGATTATTCTCCACTTCGACCCGTTCAAGTACCGCAGGAAATCTGAGTGGCAGTCAGTTTCTCCGTTCACCTACTTTCAACGGAATTCTGGGTAACCCCTGTTCCGCCCTCCACCGAATCAGACAAACACTGGGACTACATCACATAGACAGGAGTCAAGGATTCAACAACTTCTCTGGAAACGTGAGTCAGCAACCAAATCCTCTTCTCCAAGTTCACGAGTCAAATCCCCAACCGAGCCTGAACTAACCGTTGTGTCTTCCCCTCACTTTGCAGTTCTGGTTGAGCAGTGTTCAGAGCAACACTTCTCCCTCTGCTAAACTTCTTCAATAAAACCCATTAAACCTTTTCCCCGTTCTCTCTGTTTGGTTTTCTGCATTTGGGTCTTAACTTTGTAACATCATGACATTTTGCAGAAAGCTCTCCTCACAAAGCATTATGGGATTTGATGTTGCTACCCGACAGTGGTGACTAATAAAGAAGATGGCAGTGGAGGCGGAGTTACGTGACCAACAGACCAAAAAGCAGTGATCATCTGTCCAAACGGTCAGTTAACAGAGTTTCCTATCAAGTCCACTACATAGTCCCCGCTCTATATAGTGATTTAGGGATTAGGGTGGACGTTCTAACACAGTAAGCTTGTATGAGCTATAAGAACAGCAACTTTTAAACAGAGCATGCACAAGGAGAAATTGGCTTGTGCATTCTCTTGCCACGTTTAATAGGCATTCCCTCTCAGGAGCGGGTACAGGGTTGTTTAAGTGCATTTTTTTTTTTAATGGAGAGGGCAGGTCTCTTAAAAAATTGGCAAAATCCTCCACAATACCTTTAACTTTATGTTAGTCTCTTGCATGACCCCCCCAACATTAATTTATGAGTTTTGTTGTAAAATAATAAATAAAAAGAAGTGTGAAACGCATTGTGATGGAGTGTATCTGGATACAATCATGTTAATGAAGCCTGTGGCAGCAGGTTCCTGGATATTAGCGGGTTTGTGAGTTTTTAGGTCTACACTAATAAGTTATTTCATTAAATTTGTATGTATTTGTTGTCTTGTTTTAAAGAATGGCCCTGACTAATCAAATGAGCGTCTTGTGTTTGTAAATTGGTGCTTTTTAAGTGCTCACCAAAAGAACTATTCCCACAGTCACTAATTCTAAATTACGACAACGCACTAAACTGCCTGGGATAATAGACGAGGACCTAAGGAGATCATGTCCTCAGCATAACAAACACAGAAGCACTCCTTCCTCGGTCTCTCGTTTGTCTATCCATCTTTACACTTTATTGTTCAAAGAACTCTGGCTTGTCTCTTTCTTGGAGTGCAAAAATAGGCAGAAGCTCCCTCAGGACATGGTAAGGGCAGGCGGGGGTTGATTTGCTGTGCACTCTTGGTCCTTCATGAATGCAAATAAGTCTCAATTTCTCTTTGAGACATTTTTTCAATATGGACAAGCACTGATTCTGTTTTTCAGTC
>NW_015150637.1:993231-1011158 GCF_000732505.1 Cyprinodon variegatus | reverse complement strand
GAATGGGAGGCAGATCTTTTAGTTATCAGGCTCCTCTCCTGTGGAACCAACTACCAGTTTCAGCCCATAAGACAGACACCCTGTCTAATTTTAAGGGCAGGCTTAAAAAGTTTCTTTTTGATAAAGCTTATAGTTAGAGTGGCTCAGGTTATCCTGAGCTATCTCTATAGTTATGCTGCTATAGGCTTAGACTGCTAGAGGACATAGAGACACATAATTCTTTTTCATTCTATCTCTATTCTCCCACTGCAGAATTAGTTAGTTTTGTCTCTAACATTCTGCTCTCTCTGCTTTTCTCAAAGTAGCTTCATCTTATCTGGTTCTGTTTGGCTGTGACTCCATCCTGGAGAGAAACATCAGTTGTGCTGCTGCCATCAGCACCTTTGTTTATAGAAGTTGGAGCTTGGCCCGTTTTTCAGTGTAGCCCTGTTTGTCTTACTGTGACTAACTGTATGTGCTCTCTTCATCCTCTGACATGGGAGCTGGCTCGTAGCTCATCTGCCTGGCTGTTTGATTCCTGGATTCCTTTTTTATTTCAGCAGATGGCTGCTAACACTGAGCCTGGTTCTGCTGTAGCTTTCTTCTAGTTCAAACAGTTTTTCCTTTCCACTGTCGCTGCAAGCATGCTTGGTGTGAAGGACTGCTTAAGAGTCAGTGATTCGATGCAATCAGCTTATTTTCCTTAAATGGAAAACTTTAAACCAATCTGACTGGATGATGTAGTTGAATTCTCTTTGTAAAATGTTTTGAGATGACATGTTGTAAATTGGCTCTATAGAAATAAACTAAATTGAATTGAATTTGAAGCCTAATGCACTTGGTTAAAATCTGGTGTCCAGGTTTGTTTGTTTTCCGTAACTTTTTGCTTTTATTCAATGTCTAATCCTTAAATTTATGGAAAGTTTGGTTTTATTTTACCTCCATTTGATAGCGGTTGAGGCAGATAATGTATGTGAGCAGAGAAAAGGGCACATTTAGAACTACAGATCCACGTTATTAGTTTTTACTCAACTAGCCCCAGGTTGAAAGCAAGCTGGGTCCAATCAGTTTATCTAAGCTCTGAATCACCCCTTCCATCCAAGACACATTGGAGTTGTTTTTTTGTTTCTGTTTTCACCTCAAACCATTTTACATTCTGAAATCCACTTTTTTTGGGCTGTCTGAATACAATCCATCAGGAAACATACCAAAGGCTAACCCTCTGATAAAACATCACTCCAAACAGTTATATACATAAAAATTCAAAAATCAGCAGGTGCTTTAGTTTTATTCAGATACAAGTTTTACTTATCTGATTCTCCTAAGTAAGGAAAAAAGAACACTCTCGCTCAGCCCCTTTTCTATCTAAGGAAAACCAGCTGATTGCATCAGCTCATTGACTCTTCGGCAATCCCTCACACCAGGCATGCTTATAGCGACAGTGGAGAGAAAAATTAAATGGAAGAACATCAGCAAAACAAAGGCAGAACAAAGGTGAACTGATTTGAATGTTTAGTGGCAAGCAACAAGCAACATCTGAATGAGATCGGACTGAATGGAAAGAAACGAAACAAGAACCAGAGCAAAACTACTGGAAAGATCTAAGAACTAAAACCTGGCATATGATAATAAATGAAAAGAGACAAAATAATAAAAAAAATAACTAAAGAGCAAGAGAAACGTCTAACTATTTTCAAAAGAAAAAATGAACTAATATGGCAAGACCCAAATAGCAAACTTATAATGGGCTTAAGGCAAAACTCCAAACAATAAAACAACTAAAGCATAAATAAGCTATTATATTGAGTTCACAGTAATAATAAGAGAATAAAAACAAACAAAAGTAAATCAAAGACTTGAAGGACCTCAAACCAGAACAGATAAGTTCCTTTAAATATGCTGCATAATTAAAGGTATTTCTCCCTGTGTATTGAATGTGCTGATATTGTAATAAAAAGATATAAACCTCGTTCCTTCAAAAACAAAACAAAAACTTTCACTGTTTTCCCACCTCCGCACTCGACATCAGAAACTAGAATCTGATGCTTCATGTTTTAAAAGTTGGGACGTTCCCCCTTTTTGTCAAATAATGTCCTTGATAGGATTAGCGCGACTAAACCGTCTTAATCTATGGAAAATGTATTAAATGTGTGATGGTAAGAGTCTATGCCTCATTAAAAGCAGAGTCCAATTATTTGTTCAAAATCTCCTGGCTCCAGTAGGACTAACCTCCACCTCAGCTTAATTATGTTTGAGCTCTTTCATGCTAATTTCAAGCGTAAAGCAGGCTTCCTAATGATGCTGTGTGCTTGATTGCTCAGGCTTCTCTGCCAGTAGGATGCATATCATTTGCTTTTCTCTGTCATTAAGGAAATAATCTTATGGAAATTGCCAAAAGCAAATTACACCAGCCACTGCTGGAATCTTCAGTGCGGCATACAATAAAACAGCTGTGCAGGTAAAGCTGACAAGCTTTTAGCGGAGCTGTTCACCTCTCCACTCTTCCTTTATAATCCTCATGAATATTGCTGACTTTGTTCTGCAGAAATGGGAAATATATTTCATTTACTGTGCTTTGACACTGCAGGCTGGGCTGACCTTGCATCCTTTTCCATTTTTATAAGGTGGCCCGGGAAGACTTTTGTTCTTTGAAGCATCGGTGTTATGAAGCGTTTCGTTCTCTGCAGGTGCAGCATGACAACATGACATAATGAAGGAACACTGCAGGTGAAAAATCATGTTTACCTTGCAAATGCTGGTTATTAAAAGGATACATTGCCAGCTTTAAAATCATCCTGGCATCTACATAATGCACAATGTGGGTGTACATATTAAACCACTCATACCAAAATTAGACTAAGCTGTTGCAATAAATTTCTCAGTTCAGTACTCAGTATTCTGAGTATATATAGGTTTTTAATATTTACAAACACATGTTTTGAGCTGTTAACTTTGGCAAGGCTTTTCCTCATGCTTTTCAAGAAGTAGAATTATTTTTACAGTTAGATAATGTCTGAAGAATCTGTTCTTCACACTACTTTTGCTCTGTGGTCATTAAAAGCCTGTAATGATCTGCCCTGATGGCTCACCTTAATTACTCATGCCTTTAACCTGCTTAATTCTGTCCAGCTCCTAATTATCACTCATCTCATCCACCTGCCGGTTTCCCTTATATTGGGTTCAGTTCCAGCTATCAGGGCCAGATCATTGTTTGATTTCTGTTTGATTTCTGTTTCTCCGGTCAATCGGTTTTGTTAATTTTAGTTAGTTTCAAGGTTCTTGTCCCTGTTCCACTGAGGAGTTTATTCTACAGCCAGTGACCTCGGGCGAGTTAATTCCCTAGCCAGAGGTGAGGGCATTTCAGCGTTTCCCTAGTGATTCTGTTTTCCTGATTCTGTTCCTTCTGATCCACTGTCTGTCCCTGCCTGATCTGCCTGCCTGAACCTAGGTTTGACCCTTGCTAGATTCTGCCTCTCTGTGCGTTTCTGTCTGAGCTGGTTGCTCTGAACCTGCCTTCACTTGCTGATGGATTCCTGGAACCTGGATCAGTCCGTTCCTGTGTGGATCGGAACCCCTTACCGGACTGCGGAATCCGGACTCCTGGATCCCAGTACCACTCCAGTCTGATCCGAATCCCTGTCCTGGATCAGAGCCATGCTTGCTCATTGGGGCTGCTGCATCAGGGACCCTCTGGATGGCTCAGGGCTGCTTCTCGTTGGCGTTGCATCGGCTAATCCTGCCTAAGGTTGAGAGGATGGGCTGAACTGTTAAACCAGAGTGTCCGTGATTGGGCGGTGCCCCTCCTTCCTCCTGCAGCCGCTGTGAGCTGCAGATCCCCAGCACCTTCACTTCTGTTCCGTCTGTTTATGTTTGTATTTTCATAATCGTTTTGAAGTTTCCTACTGGCTGTCTCACCTTGAACACTGGGTCCATCTGTCCCGTTTTATGACAAAGCCATTCCTGCAGCTGCTTTCAGGATCTACCTGCAAACAATTTTTTTCATTTTGAGATTTTATATCCAGCCTCCAGATGTGGGCAGTAACTAGTTATTTTTACTTGATTCATTTTTAGAGGAAGTTCACAGTAGAGATTGATCGATACAGGTATTTTAAGGCCCATACAGATTAACTTAACACTCACTTTAACTGATCTGAATATGTGCCAGTGTTCTGTCAATACCTGTTTATACTTTTAGTTTATACCTTTAGTTTATCTCTGTTTATCCAATTCAATTTAGTTTATTTATATATTCACAAAACTTGTCATCTCAAGGCACTTTACAGTTCACCAGATGTTACAGTCAAATTTATTCAAAGTTTTCTATCTAAGGAAAACCAGTTGATTGCATCGACTCATTGACTCGAAGGCAATCCCTCACACTAAGCATAGTTGCAGCGACAGTGGAGAGGAAAAACTCCCTTTTAACAGGAAGAAACCTCCAGCAGAACCAGGCTCAGTGTGAGCGGCCATCTGCTGAGGCCGACTGGGGCCCTTTAGTTTTGTTAGAAAAAAACAGTTTAAACTACCTCAACAGGCGTGTATCCCGCTAGTCATATGCAAAAAAAAACGATTTAATTATTTACTTTCGGGTATTTTTTTGAAGCGTATGGCAATCAGACCTAAAATATTTTTTTTGTACATGACTTAAGGAATACACGCTCGTTGAGATAGTTTAAAGCAGGCATCCCCAAAGTTGGTCCTCGAGGGCCACAGTCCTGCAGATTTTAGAGGTTTTCCTGCTCCAGCAGAGCCAATTTACATCGATAGTTGATTAACAGGCTTTTGCTGAACTGCAATAATCAGAATAAGGTGTGCTAAATCAGAGAAATCTCTAAAATCCTCGAGGACTGACTTTAATAAATAGTTGGAATAACATCAAATTAGCAGTGAGACACACCATTGCAAAAGCAGTATACCTCCCTCACATATTGGTTGAGGGCATCACTGTTATTACGTTAGTAGCCTTATCCCGCCTATTGTCATTTGGCTTTGACACCAAGTATCCTGGAGAGAAATATCAACTGGGCTGCTGCCATCATCACTTTGATGCACAATTATTAATGTTATAATAATGTTTTGCCCCTTTTTCAGTGTTTAGTCCTGTTTCTCCCCTGGACAGAGAAATGGGCTCAACTTTTACTGTGACTTACTGTATGAGATGATGACATTAAAACTGCCCCAGAATTCATCTGCTTATCTGTTTGTTTCCTAGATAGAGCCGCCTATTAAGCTAGTTTACCGTTAGCTTTTCTAAAATAGAAAGTATTTATAGATCAGGGCTTCTATATTTCCTTTGTCTGTCTGCTTGGCAGAGGTACACTGTTCATATCAAGGTAAAGGAAAGATGGAAACTTCTGAAGGAAGATTGCTGCTGAGTTCTAACTTGAAGACAAGGAGGAGAATAAACAAGACAGTGTAGTGAGTGGTCAGAGGAGGGATGGAGCAATGCTTCCACCCTGACATCCAGCAGGAGAGGCAGAAGAGCTGCAAAGAGATCAGGAGAAGACACACTGAAGAGATGAAAGCCAAGGCCTAGAGGGAACAATGGTTCAATCCACAGGACTACACACACCAAACCACTTTAAGTGATGCATTTCTGTCAAGGAAAATGACTTTCCACAGACAGGACTCGCAGGACTATATGAGATAAAACACACACAAATAAATAAAGGTAATTTTCACTCATGTAACCAAGACCATTTGGCATCTGCCTTTTTTAAGCTCCTGCTGTGACAGTCTGCAGAAAACCAAGCAAACCTGCACATAATCCAAGAGATGGAAAAAGATTGTATCTCCATTCCCATACTACAGTTTACACCCCTCTATGAAGTGTAAACTTTATAAACGTGCACGTAAAGGTTTAAAAGCTCAGGTTACAAATGTGCAAACCTGGGATAGTACCGATGACGTCATCAAGTTGTGCTCTCTGTAGATGCAATATAATTAAAAAAAATGAAACGCCAAATATTTCCATACCAACACTTTAAATAAAATTTTTCGGCACAGAAACTTCATTGCTAAACACTGTCATATTTCTGGTTCAATGCTCAAAATGTCACATGCAGACATGTACTACAGGTAATAGGCTTCACAAAAGTCATCTGAGATGCACACTTAGCCAAAGTGTGGATTCAGGGTGCGAAGGGGGCAAGAACAAAGACCACTCTGGAGAATTTGGGGACACTCCACACTCAAACCCAACGGCCACTTGATGGACACATATTGCCAGTAATCGGGCGTGACAAAATTAGTTTATATATGTTTTAACACTTTAAAGCCTGGACCATGAAATAATGGATTGAATTTTTTGTCACTGAACTTTCAGACAAATGAAAGAGGAAAAAAACTGACAATTTGTATAACTTAAATTAGATAATTTATGTGCATCAATTTTGATACATTAGGTGTAATCTTATACATTTTCTGTCCACTACATGTGTCTGATTGTGTAAGTCTGGGTTTTCAAGAGCAAAACTATCACACTGATAAAACATAGGTCTGAAAAACTCATGTACCAAATGTGATACACTTGGCTTTAAAGGGTTAAAATGTATCTGTTGTAGTTTTCCCCTTTTGGACTTTGAAATTTTAACTTCCAGTTATCTAAGTGATTCTGTTCAGTTGATCTTTGGTTTATTTTCCATTAATATTTTATTTAAGCAGTCTTTAGTTACTCTCTGTTGCCCTTCTAGTTACTTCCATCCACACCTGCTCCATATTAGCTGATTACCCCAGTCTTTGTTCAGTCTCCTATATATACTTTCCCTGTACAGTTGTTCAGTCCTGGTTCCTTGTTGTTACTTGGCTCCCTATGTGTGTTTTCTCCTGACGTCTCCTAGTTTTTTGGGTTTGATTCCTGGATTTTGTTTCTGTTGCTGTTTACTTCATTTAACCTGCAAGAACTCATCTCTGATCCAACTATGATTTCTTTTGGGAACTAAATTTTTTTATTATTATTACTGATCATCATGCATTTGAACTATACAGGAGCTGGTAGTCTCAGCAATAAAGGCCGAGTCACCTCATATATAAAGACAAACTGTGAGATTTTTCAAAAGTCAATTTTCCATCGATGTCATAGTTGTTCTTATAATATGTGAATATGTTGTTTGTTGTGTTTTCTCAGTTTCGTTTTTTTGTTTTACCACATGTCTAGATGCTACTTTCTCTAATTTACTTTTCTTTTGATCTGTTCCGCACCTTTCTCTCTTTTCTTCTGTGTTTCTAGTCTTTGTTTTTTTATTTGTTAATGTGTTTTTTGAATTGTAAATGTGTTTTGCACTTCTCAGCCACCGTACTTTGTGAACCAAAATTATTTATAAAAAAGTTGTATGTATATATATATATATATATATATATATATATATATATATATATATATATATATATATATATATATATATAAATATGGCCTGTGATCTTAAAATAAAGTATTAAACTTTCATTTTCCCTGACACAATTAACAGAAACAGGCTTGGTATTTATTTTCTTTAAGCCCACATTGTTGAAAATGTTATTTGTTAATATGTAACCCTTGAAATAGATTTCCAGTGGAAATGTTGTTTTATTGGAACCATAGATTACACAATGTCTAAAATCTTTACACAAGCCTGCATAACCATTAAGCAGATAGTCATGCTGTGTTGCTAAAGGGAACAATGAAGCAGATATATGGGGAACAATCGTTGCAATGGATGACAAACATGTTTAACACCATACCCACCATGCACCCTCTGCAATAGGCATTAAACAGCCTAGCAAACAGGACTAAAGGAGTAACAGGACGTGTTTGTACGTCTCAGCTTCTCTCTCTCAGCCCCTACTGTCTGTGGGTGTGATTGACTTTTTCATTTTCTTTGTGTAAGCTGATTTTTTTTTTTTTTTCTGTAGTTGTTGTTGTTGCCTCTGAGACTTGGCCCATCCACCGCCTCCAGCTGTGAGCTTTAACCCACAAATTCCTGTGAGGTGTGTGACCCACCACTTTAAATCTACACATACATGCAGTAACGTGCGTCTTTAAGGAATTATTTATACTATAAGCACCCAGAATTTACATACATTACCTTAGATCATGCATGTTAAGGCTGCCAACAAGGTCACAGCTCAACCCTTTCCTCATATTAAGATAACACAGATGACGACTGCAGACGACTGTGGATTTACTCGAGGCAGTGTAGTGATTCTTTATTATGCTTGATCCAACTTATCCTCCTACCAGCAATGACATGTGAAATACATAGACCTTATTATCACATAATTGCAGGGTGCACCAGTGTCTCTTTTCGAGGAAGAGCCCTTAATGCTAAACAATAGGGCCTCTGTTCCTTCAGTGGAGGTATTTAATGGCACTAAAAAGGAGAGTGGGATGTATGGAGCCAGCAATGTCTCTCTCACCCTGCCTTTTTTTTCTGTGCTGTGATAGAACCGGCGAAAACAGCCTTTATCGGAGCGTCATGCTGACTGGGCTTTCCCGCCATCCCCACTGCGGATTCCTCAAGGACTGAATGTAACGGTTTTCCAACATGGAAGCCCATCCAATCTCACTTCCTGCTTTCCAGTCACAAAGAAATCTGTGGATAATTCCCTTCTCCTCATTGCTCTGTATCTAACTGAGATGGATGCAGATGAGCTTCTATATCTCACTTCACGTGTGTGTGTGTGTGTGTTTTTGAATGCCCTAAGCAAGAAATGCTTTAGTCTGTGTTTTAAGAGTGAGTCCAGTGTGGCAGGGGGGAGAGCATAATCTGATTTAAAGCATGTCAAGAATTGTGAATAATTTCCTCATTACCTCCGCCCCATATTTAATTTAACACGAACAAGGAGAAGATTTTTGTGTGTGTCTACGTGTGTTGAATTTGTGTGCATGTCACACATATGCAGAAGACAGTCTCATTGCTTCCTGCTTGAGAGAGAAGGAGTCACTCCTTGTGCACTTCTCCTCTCACTTTGCCTTCCTCACTAACCCCCTGAGAGCTACAGCTGTCACAGTGTCACTTTTCCCATCTATAATTGAGGAGTGTGCACAGCACACAGCCTGTGAAACCATGTCAACTACTGCCACTTGCCTCTGTTAAATAATCAGGCAGAACCAACACTACGGAGGGGGTTCGCTTGTGTTGCTGCTTGTGTAATCGTTCCCCCATCCCCTCCCACCCCTCTTAGAATAGTCCAGCTGCTATCTCCCAGTTAGTCTAAACTGTTTCAATCAAAAATTTTAAGACTTTGCCTGTTGCCATCTTTTTAACATTCTTAGACTTTACCTTTATTATACATTATCAAAAATAGTTAGTTCATCCTGAGCTAATTCTATAGTTATGCTGCTATAGGCTTAGGCTGCTGGAGGACATAGAGACCCTTTTTCATCATTCTGCTTCATTCTGTCTCTATTCTCCCATTCTGCACTATTTGTTAGTTCAATCTCTACCATTATGCTCTCTCTGCCTTTTCTCGTTATATTATCTTCGTTTGGTCTGTCCCTGTGGAGCTGGTTGATAGTTACCTTCTGCATATCTACTTTAATCTCCTTGAACCCCAGTGGGCCTATCACGCTGAGGCTGGTTCTGCTGTTTCTTCCTGTTAAAAAGGAGTTTTCCTCTCCACTGTTGCTGCATGCATGCTTGCATGCAACGACAAAATGTAAATGGATATCTGCAGGCTCAGCTATGTGAAGCATGTCTTTCAAGTCAATGACTCCAAGCAGTCAATTCATTGATTGATAGAAATTTTTAACCAATCTGACTGTGTTTTTTTTTGTTAAGTGCCTTGAGATGACCTGTTGTGAATTGACGCTATGTAAATACAGTAAACTGAGTTTTACTCTTCTTTTGGTACAGGTATGGGAAGACATACTGCCTTGGTTAAAGGTATAGAGGATGATGTTTTATTTCCGGGTGTATCATCTAAATAAATGGACCTCCTAATTGCCAATCATTCTGGTGATTTTTTTATGTAAGGCCGTCCTACGTGCTCTTCGTGTTAGCTATCTTTTTCTCCGCATGTGCACTTTCAGCCGCATATGTGTGTTGAGCTACGTCTTTAGACAGTCATTGTAGCTCACCTTTCTCACAGCTGATCTTTGAAAATGGCTGGGTAAGAGAAAAACTGTCTACGAAGTGTATTAGAAGAAGAGAAAGGCCTCAGAAGAGGCAGATATATGCTTTGCGTGGAAAGCTCCCCTCATAAAGCACTATGGAATTTATTGTCACAGAGGCACACTGTCGCCATAGGCTGTCGCAACCTGGCAGTGGTGACTAATAACAAAGATGTTGCAGGCCCCGCGTGGTGAAGGAGGAGTTAGTGACCAACAGAGCAAAAAGCAGTGATCATCTGTCAGTTAACTGAGTTTTCTATAAAGTCCGCTATATAGTCCCAGCTATATGTGGACACAGTGAGCTTGTATGAGCTATGAGAAGAGCACATTTTAAACAGGGCGTTCACGAGGAGAAATGGGCTTGTGCATGCCCTTGCACGCACATTTTTTTAAAGTGGAGAGGGCGGGTTTTTAAAAAAATCTTCCACAATGTTAGGAATTGATTTTATACGGGTTGTTTGTGTGTTTTTCTCTCCCTCCACCACCAGGTGGTGCCCTGTTGTCGTTGGCCTTCCTGCACACCTGTGGCTCATTGGTTCATCACTGAAGAGTATATGAGCGGCGGACTGTCACTACCTCGATGCTAGAAAGTTTGCCAGTTTGTGGTACTCTAGCCAAGCTGAGTTTAGCTGAGTCTAATCTGAGCCTTTATTTCTCTGAGCCTGACCTCGTTTTTGTCTTTGCCTTTTCGGCAGGAAGCCTTCTTGTGTAACTGGATACCTGGCCTTCTCCCCCTGGAAGGATTAACTGAGTTCACACTGAGCAGGGGAAAACTTCCACAGGGGCCGTTCAAGTCCCCGTCGGAAATCCAACTGACAGTCCGCTCCATTGCTCCTCAGGGTCCAACGAATGTCTACCTGTCCACTCTCCAACGAGTCTCTACTCTGGATAAACCCACACCAACTGGATCAAGGAAAGACAAGAACAACCTCAAACGTGAGTTCTGCTTCCACTGTGCTAAAGACTCAATCAGTTTTTCCTACGGCCCATGAACTGATCACTGTGATCTCCTCTCCAGACTTTCCAGTTCTCTGAGTTCCTGATTCAACTCCTCTACTGCCTCCTCAATAAACCTGTTAAACTTTTCCCCTGGTACTCTGAGTGGTTCTCTGCAAGTGGGTCAGATCTCTTACATCGATCATGACACACAGTACCCTTAAATACCGCTATATCATTGCCTTCTTACTCAGTTGTTGTTATTTCTGTTAAAGCAGCACTGAATACACTGCAAAAAATATAAATCTCAATAAGTTATTTTTTCTTAAAATAAGTGTGTTTTTCCTTGATTTGAGGAGGTAAAAGAGACACTTTGCCAATGGAACAAGACAATTTCCTTTTAAAATAAGAAAAAACTATTTTATCGTCTTATTTCAAGTAAATATTATCTAACTATCTTATTTTAAGAGTGAAAATACTCATTCCATTGGCAAATCATCTTATTTACCTGCTCAAATTAAGGCTAAATATACTTAATTTAAGACATTTTTTACTTATTTCTGGATTGTTTTTGCAGTGTAATGAGTATTGATTTATATTTTTTTCAATGGATTCATCTGTCACTAACTAGCCCAACCAATACTACTTTTGAAAGCCTCTTTTTGTTTTGTTTTTTTATCAGCCACTTTTGATTAATATAGTTATATTTGCTCAGTTGGCATACATGCGGTTACTGGTTGGATTCCCCTTTTAAAATCAAACAGAGGAGAAAAATCAAAGGCTAGTTTTATAAAAATGTAAAAATTTAACAAAAATCATAAACAAGAACTGTCTGAATTATTGCTTTCAGCTGCAACAACATGGCAGACAGGATCGCCCTTCAGGGGACAGTGAGGGGAACCCAAAAACATACTCTTGGTGTCTGAACCCTCTACCAAGGATTTTAGCTCAGCGTCAGGAGCATTGAAAGTTCACCACCTCTGCATGAACTTGCTGAACTGGTGCCATTAGGCAAAATGGAGCATGGGTAGCAAAACCTCCTGCACCTCTGCAGAGCTTTCAACCCAACGCTGGTAAAATGCTAAACAGCAGATCCTTCATGCTGCTGCGCTTATTTTATATGTGATCTCTAAAGTGACTTTTTCTGTTCATCTTATTCTAATCTCCTGAAAAATCTATGAACAAGCTTTTCTTTTTGTTATATTATGTTTGCTTTACCAAAATAAGATGGTTTGATTGGAAACTATATCATATTCCAAAATTTAGAATATATCATTGTTTTCAACTTTGTTCAGTGTCTTAGCTGATTCAATTCAGTGCAAGTCATCAAAGTAAACACAGGTAATTACAAAAAATATAAGTAATAAATAAAGTAAAGCAAACAATTATTTATCATGTGTGTTGTGCAATATTGGCTTATTCAGATTTGCAAGGTACATCAACATACATTGTACATACAAAGAATCCTTAATAAAATTAAAAATAGCTATATGTTTTGCATTTTTATAGTTGGTAGGTCTATTATCTTGACTTGGTTGATTAGAAAATCATTTTTGCATTTGCAACAGTTTAACCAAAACCTTTAGGGCTTTTTCAGATTTTTATTTTTTTCTGTCTGTTTTCTTGTTTGGTAGAATGAGTGTTATGAGTTCCAATCTATTTAAATTGCTGTTAAAGATGAAATTTTCCATTTCAATCTTGTGGCTCTTGGATGCGGGGCTTTCACTGAAGGCTGGAGTGAATATGCATTTCCATTGGTCAAAATGGTTGTAAGAAATTGCCTTTTTAATGGAAGATGCACCACAACCTTGCACCTTTTCAGTCACATTTAAGCAGATGATTGGCAATGGAAAGTCGCTTTAAGTTGAGCAGACAGGAAAGACCAAATTGGTTAAATATAGAAGAACACTTGACAGGATCAAAAAAGCTGTCCTTCAGAAAGAAGAAATAACATCTTTAACAGAATCTCAGTTGATCCATGGACCATGACTCACTTATGCATCAATTAGACCTACATATGATGGGAACCTTCCTGGAGAGAAATATGGAGAGAAATATCAGCTGTGCAAATTCCATCAACACCTCTGTTTATAGATGTTGAAGATTAGCCTGTTTTTCCAGTTTAGTCCTGTTTCTCTTACTGTGACTGGCTGGATGTGCTCTCTTCATCCTCTGACATGGGAGCTGGTTCAGAGCTCGTCTGCCTGGCTGTGTGTTTCCTGGACAGGGCTGCTTTTTACAGTAGCTTTTTGTATCTCTGCTTCTGGTACCGCTGGAGGTTTCTTCCTGTTAAAAGGGAATTTTTCCTCTCCACTGTCGCTACAAGCATGCTTAGTGTGAGGGATTGCATTCTAGTCTATTAGTAGATGCAATCAACTGGTTTTCCTTAGATAGAAAACTTTGAATCAGTTCGACTGTATGATCTGGTGAACTGGAAAGTGCCTTGAGATGCCACTGAATTGGCCCGCTAGAAATAAACTGAAGTGAATTAAAATGAAATTGAATATAAACCTTTTCTCACTAGAGCATTTATTTCAGCTATTCTTCCTTATTCCTGTCAGACATGTTCCTCCAACACTCACTCTGCATCTCCAAACTTCTTTTTTTTTTTTGACTGTCAGGTTTGTTTTCTTCACCCAACCCTCCTTGCCCCATCTCTCCACTTGAAGCTCAGAGGACACCAACAGAATGTCAGTTCAGCAGTGCATCTTGAGGGATTTCTGCTGAGGGGAATGCATATTTAATGACACCTCCAACTGGGACTTTTTCAAACTCAGCCCTTAACCTCACAAGGGATGAACAGAGGGATAGGAAGGGACATTACCCATACTTACCTTTACTTGACCTGAGAAACATACAGCCCCGACTGAAAAATAGGTTTATTAGCTAAATCCACAGATTATCATCAGTTTGCATTAAACTAATTAGGCAACAACCAGTAAAATAGCTCAACAAAACTAATTTAAAAATTGGTTCCTCCAAAATGAAACACATGTCCCAGTTCTTATTGCCTGGGGCATTTTCAAAATGGTTCAATCCATCATTACAAGCATCTGTTATATTAAGCAGCGCAGTATGTTGATGTTATGACTTACTGCAAATGTGCACCTTAGCCAAACACCTGATTTTAGCACAGTTCTTTGCCAGGGACTGTGAAACTGTTAAGGCCTCTTCTTATCAGCAAAGGCTTCAGGTTCAATATCATTTATATTGGGTTTTTCAAGTCCTAGCTGAGATTATTAAATGAGTTAAAATCAGGTGACTCTGATGGCTTTTTTAGTATCTTTTAAGTCTTCTTCTGTAAAAGTTTTTTAAATTGGACCCTTTTCCCTGTAGGAACAACCAAGCTTTTGTTTCTAGATGACCTCAGATTCTACCAAAAGAAGAAGATCACCCTAGATCCATGGTCATGTTTCTCTGTAGGCATGCTGTACTTTTTCATGGTATGCTGATTATTCCAGAACAAATCAGCAAACTTTCTTTTTCATATGTAGATTTGAAAAAAATAAAAAATAGCAGTGGCTTTGGCATTGGAAATTGATCATATTAAAAACTAAAAACTTATGGCCTACTCCTTAGTACTTATTCAATTTGCTTTTAATCCCACTGTAATGTACTGTTGTTGTTGTTTTTTTTTTTTACTCACATAGTTTGAAATTGTCTGACCAATGAAATGTGCGACATAAACAAACTTGCTTTGCTTTACTTTCACCAAGTCATGTTGCAGGTCGTCTGAAACCAGTTAAGGTTTGACCGACTCTCTCTTCTGGAAGCTGTTTTTGCAAACAGCTTTTTCAGTTGAAAGGACAGCTGGCCATTATTTTGTACCCTTTCCTTTGCAAGGTGAGGATCTATTGTACTGACTAAGCCATATCTCTAAAGTTATATAAAAATGAACTAAAAATACCCCATGTGTTCGAGGTGGTAATTAAAATCTCTTTGCGTTTCATAAGATGCGCCTAATCATTTTTTTAAAACTTAAAGTTCACTTACTTTGGGTCGAATCAGTTAATGATTTGGTTTAACTTGTAGATTTTATGGGTGGTGCGCTTTCTTTAAAAGGGGTCAAGTCATGTTCTACGACGGTAAGAAAAACACACAAAATCATCATTTCATCTTCAAATAAAACATGTGTTCATCCTGTTAGTGTTTACTTTGTCCCTTTAGAGTCTGAAAAGAATTTTTGCACCAAGGATGATCAGCAAATGTAAACATTGTTGGGCAGCATCTGCTGGCAGTTTATGTTATCAAATTTGAAAAGTGGAATATTTGCAAATATTGTACAACTTACATACCATTTGAACTTTTGACACATAAAAAATACCAAAATAAATCCAATTCAACTTGGTTTATTTATATAGTGCTATTCCACAAAACATGTCATCTCAAGGCACTTTGCAGTTCAACCAGATCATCCGGCCAAATTGATTCACAGTTTTCTATCTAAGGAAAACCAGTTGATTGCATCGACTCATTGACTCAAATGCAATCCCTCACAGTAAGCATTCTTGTAGCAACAGTGGAGAGGAAAAACTCCCTTTTAACAGGAAGAAACCTCCAGCAGAACCAGGCTCAGTGTGAGCGGCCATCTGCTGAGGCCGACTGGAGTTCAAGGCGGCCCCGTGAAAGGCGACCCCGTCCAGGAAGCACACAGCCAGGCAGATGAGCTCTGAGCCAGCTCCCATGACAGAGGATGAAGAGAGCACATCCAGCCAGTCACAGTCAGAGAAACAGGTCTACAGTGAAAAAACAGGATGATCTCTAGCATCTATAAAAAAAAGGTGTTAATGGCAGCAGCACAGCTGATATTTCTCTCCAGGATGCAGTCACAGCCAAACAGGAACAGATGAGGCAAAAAAAAGCATAGCTTTAGCGATTGAACTAACAGATTCTGCAGAGTGGAAATGATGAAATAGGGGTCCCTATGTCCTCCAGCAGTCTAAGCCTATAGCAGCATAACTATAGAGATACTCAGGATAACCTGAGCCACTCTAACTATAAGCTTTATCAAAAAGGAAAGCTTTAAGCCTAGTCTTAAAATTAGACAGGGTGTCTGTCTTATGGGCTGAAACTGGTAGTTGGTTCCACAGGAGAGGAGCCTGATAACTAAAAGATCTGCCTCCCATTCTACTTTTAGAAATTCTAGGAACCACTAGTAAACCTTCAGATTGAGAGCAAAGTGTTCTGTTAGGAACATATGGAATAAAGAGTTACATTTTCAAGATGAAAGGAAAAGATATATGAAAAATAACCAAAAAATGAAAGTAGAAAATCATAAATTAAATGCTTAAATGTCATTTTAAACTGCATGTATTTATTTATTCAAAACATTCTTATGTGTATATATTAGATATACAATAAACATATGAAATGGACAATAATTCAATATCCAACTGAATAATCAAAAATATATACAAATATTTAATATGTATTAAATATTTAGATGTTATCTAAACTTTTACTACATGGCTTTATGTATTTTTAGGGGGTCACCTCCAGTCTGGGACACTGTTATTTTTGGGGTCACAGGCTGAAATGTCTATATGGGTTGAATAACCGGAGATTTGGTGTTGGATTTGGATATAATGTGTTTTGTTTTTTTTTTACAATATACATTTCCCCTTCTTTTTTGTTCCTAAGCAGTCATGTATTTTCCCGGCAAAGTTAATTTTGTAGGATTAATTTAATTTAGGTACAACTGTATCACCCTAAACTGAGACAAGTGTGATGCGGGGGTGTTTGGAACAGGCTGTAACTTGCTTGTTTCACCACTAATTTTATGTCTGCAGCAGAAAACACCAGCATTAGTCCAGGCATAATTAGATTTGTGGGAAGCCTTTATACTGTATATTTACTTGCTTTTCAACAACTGATTAGTCTCCCATGGCCCTTGGAGTTTCATGCTGGATGTAGCATTTCAATTCAGCACACATCTCGCTTTATCCTGGAGCCAAATAAGTGTCTGTCTCCAATGGGAGTTTGAGCCAAGAAGAACGCAACCACTTCTAAACGTGGTGGAGGGGTGCGCGAGGAAGACAGCAGGGGAGGCAAAGACACAGAAAAAGGCATTGTGCAGAAACCTGGGAAGATGAAAAATGACAATGAGTGACTGCCGCAAGGGGCGAAGAGATCCTCTGCATCAGGCGGCTGTGCAATTAGAGACGAACCCGGCAACACATGATGCAGCTGCTTTTTCTTTCCGTTAGCTAGGGCACAGCTGGAGAGACTCTGTTCCTTTCCTTCTTCTGCTGCTGCTGCTCTTCACAACACAGGCCCAAAAGCATCATCAACAGCTCTGAGACTGAGAGGGCTCAGGGAGCTGAGGGCGGCTGTTTGGAACTAGAAAAACACCTTACCAGTACATCTTAATGACAGGTGACAAATGAGCACCAAGTTGGGCTCGGTTATTCCCTGTTCATAAATCAAGGGCAAACTGCAGACATGGGTGCATGTAAGAAGATTGGTTTACTCACTGCTCCAGAACAAACCTAAATGACACCAATGAAGCAAGCAATCTAGATCATGGATGCAGGCGGGGGGAGGTAAAACTCCACATGTAAGCACCCTGTCACAGCAATAGTAGCTCACCTTTTATGACCAGCGAAACCCACGATACAGCCGTTAACGTTTTCAAATCATCTGTGGAAAAGGATGGCTGCCATCATCCATTCTTTCATTGAAAAAAAAATGAATTAAATAAATCTTGAGCAGCACTAAAATTGTCATTTCTAGACAGAAACTGGCCCCTGTAATGGCCCCTGCTTTGAAAACATACACTGCAAAAATTTTAACATAAGAAATCAGTGTATTCTTAAAATTTAGTGCATTTTCCTTTTATTTGAGCAGATAAAATGTTTTCCAAGAGATTATCTTATTTCAGAAGCATCACATCTAATTGTCTTATTACAAAGGCAACATATTA
>NW_015150637.1:985661-992260 GCF_000732505.1 Cyprinodon variegatus | reverse complement strand
AGGAAAGTGGCTTGAAGCGGGTTGGCTGCATCGGAGGCGGATCAGCCTCAGATTGAATGGAAGTAATCAGAGTTTCTTCAGTTGAATTTCTGCCTTAGCTTCATATGATGCGCTGACAGAAGAGATTGTAACTGATTCGTCCCTTTGACCAATTTAATGTTTTACCTTTGCAAATTATTTTAATTAATTGAAAGTTACAGTTTCTTTTACATCAGGAGTTGGTAACCTTAGCTTTGTGTGTCACTTTAAGGTGTCTTACCTGATCCTGTAAAGTTGTTAACCATGAGCGAGGAGAACAGCTTAGTTTGTTCTAAAAGCTCTGACCCCGACCTTCTCTATGTTTAAGTAAAAGTTTCATAAAAAAAACAAAGATACCTGTCTAGGAGGACTACAGCTAGTTTCGAGTCCAGATTCAGTCCAAGGCGTTTTATACAAAGCTCTCCACCTCGAGTAGCCTGGTCTGAGATTCACACAAGCTTTTTCATCCTCTGGTTTCTCTTCTCTTCCTCTGTTTTGACCCTTTGAGGCTTTTTTGCTGTGTATGCAGTGGCATCCAGCAGAGGGATCACAACTTCCCCTTGGTTGGCCACCATGCTTCTCTGGTTACGAGACGTGTCGTGCACACGCTTGAAGAAAACACCTTTCATTGGCTGTTTGGAAGCTACAAAATGAACAACATTGGTGAAGAAAAACGCATGGACTCCTGCATATGAGCAACAATGGGTATTATTTTTATTTCTGCTATTTCCCCTTATCCCCCCTCAACTTGAGCACTGATTGTATCATGTAAAAAGCACTTTTCTTAGCGAGAATAAAATCAAATCAAGTGCCTTTAAAGTCGTAGAGAAGCTTGGTTTGGTGTAGAAGGCTTACAACCATACATGTTTGAGCCCTTGCCTCGCAACGCTGCCAGTTCTGTTAGCTCTACGCCTGAAGAAGACACAGACCCGTGAACACTGGGATGGAACTCAATGGGAAAGAAAATTATTCTTTTTCTTATTTTAACCATTGCGTATATTAGGTGCGACATGTGAATCAAGATGCTATGACTGAAAAATGTGATTGACAGATGACTGTTGATATATGATTGGACGAATTTAGGTGTTCCGGCTGACATATAACTAACTGGATAACTTGAGGAAAAAACTGATCTTAAGACAGGATTTTTTTTTAAAATAGCCATTTTTTAACTTCTGGGACAATATGGTCTGATAAAGAGTACATTTATACATTTATATACATCTTTAAGCCACAATGATTTGACATTTAAATATGATTTCCCTACAACTTTAACAAACCAAATGGTTTGTGTTTGTTATTCTTTTTTTCTGTTCCTCCATAAAAAAAAAAAACCCTGGCCCCATCCCGGCCCCCTAGCGTAGATAAATCACATCTAGAACTACCACTGAACAGTAATCTTATAAAATCAGATATGTGCATCTTACTATCTGGCAGTGAGGGGGACATACTGTAATCATCCCTGTTTATGTAGAGCTATGGTTCTAAACCCTGCCCCTTGGGTCGCCCTGTCCTCCATGTTTTAGGTAACTCCTTGCTGTCACACAATATGAATGAGTGATTAATAGGCTGCTGCTGCTGATAACATGGCCTGCTGGACAGAGACACCCCTAAAACATGAAGGGGTCAGGGGTGCTTGAAAATTGAACAAGAATACAAAATATTTTCGCCCTTTTTCGCCCTGAAACAGTGATAATAACTGAGTCAGATTTGTTAGAAACCTCACTCCCTCACAGCTTCTCGCTTCTCTTGTCAACATTTCTATCGAACAAAGAGCAAGGTTTTTAAAAGCAGCTAAAAAACACTAACTTTGTTGTCAATCCATTTATGCACAAAATCTTGTAGAGTTCCCTTACGGATTAACGCAATCAAACATGTGAAATTCATGTACCACATGTGAAGTTAACTCGTAAAAGCACTTCTAAACATGTAAACTTGGAGTTTTATGTTAAAAGAAAGTGATTCACATGTGACACTGTCATGATCTTGGCGCTGACAACTGGCTTAATTACTAAATAAATTAGCCTGTCTAACTCTGCCTGGTTTGTAATCACTGTTCACCTGATCCACCTGCTCCTGCCTCTATTTAAGGCGCTTGCATCCAGTCATCAGTGCCAGATTATTATTGTTCTCTATAGCCAGTGGTGAGAGGGATTTTAGCGTACCTGTGTGTTTCTGATTACCTGATGCTGACCTGTTCTGCCTCTCAACCACTGAGCCTGCCTGTTCTAGTCTGAATGGTTTGCCTGAACTGGCTTTACACTCGTGGACCTCTGAGCCTGCCTGTTCCCATCAGAATAGTTTGCCCAACCTGGCTTCGGACTCCCGCTGGTTCTCCGGGGCTGCAGTTTCTGGGACACTCAGGGAGGCGCCCGCCGCATCTTGTTGACAGCTCACCGGTTGGCTCCTACCTCATTCTCAGGACATGAGCTGAACTGTTAAACCAAGTTAGTGACTCAAGCGTTCACATCATCCTCCCTAGGTTTGCGTGGTCACTAACCTGTGTTTTATTTTACAGAGTTTCCTGTGATAGACGCCCTAGCCGCTGCTGCTGTAGATCCGTTCTGCCAGTTTTTAAATAAATGCCTTTTGAGGTGATTTCACTGTCTTGCCTGAATAATCGCTCCCTCTGTTCTGATTCTTTACAGACACACATTTTGAAGTGCTTCCCATGTTTTTCACATGTGATACTCAAGTGCTGCAAATGGGAAGCAGAAGTACGTCACATGAAACTACAATGTATTTTTATCACGAAATGTTCCAAATCCACAGGTATAAATGGACTTTCACATGTGTTTCATAGTCTTAATGGTGCACATCAGATTCTGTGTTTCACACATTATTCAGTTTAATGTGATAAATATGTGTTCACATGATTACCTCCTTTCATTTTTTAGGACATGACTCCACTTAATATACACTTGTTGCTCTAAAAAAAATTTTTTATTATTTAAAACTATTCAGAATCAGAAGAAATTTGAGGAACATTGCTTGGATATCAAAAAAAAGAATATCAATACTAGAGAGTATCAAATTAACCTTTTGACTCAAGTAAAAGTGTTAAAGTACCATTTTAAAAACTACTTAAAGTATAAAAGCAAAACTAATGCTGGAAAAATGTTAGGACAGAATCTTTACTGCACTACCCTATTATAGAGACATTTTTTCTAAAATTCAACCTTTCAGACACTTAGATTGGTATGGGGTATTGTAGGATAACAAAAGAAGCCAAACGACCCCCATTCAAAAGGGGTTGACTCCTTTGTCCATTTCGATTTGCATGTTTTCAAAATAAAAACAAGGCTTTCTTGGGCTACTGTATAAAGCCTCGAACTCAACGCTATTCCTGACGTTTTTAATAAAAAAATGTTCTTGGATGGGAAGCGACATGTCTTTAAACTTGGAAAAAAGGTCTAGTGGATTTTTTAAAATATTACTATTAATAATATTAAAAATAGTATTGCATCTATTTTTAATATTAATGCATCTTATACAGTACCTGTTACAGGTGTTTTGTAGTTTCTTGTTTTGGACTTTATAACACATTTTGATCCAAAACATGTTAATTTCTCAGACATAACACTCCACTCGTCCCTAAGCAGTAAGTCCGGACTTCCTATTATAACCTGCATATAATCATTTGAAAAGAAGAATGAAGCACTTTTACTCACCTGTAAACTGGACCCAGACTTGAAGAATTTTGTCTCCCTGATATTATCTTTTAATTTTTTCTCATTTTTTTTTAGAAAAATAATGCATTCAAGAAGTATTATCCTAAAATAACTCTTCAGGGCATCTCCATTTAACTGAGAAGATATGAATAAACCAGAAGGTGACATTTTAATAATAATCTTGGCTTCACAAATTCTGTCAGGTGATTTTAATGTATGTGGAATCTATGTAATAATGAAGGAAATAAAACAATACATTATTAATCTGGTACCTAGTCATATAAATCATTTCAGTAATTTTAACTGATCGTAAAGGGTAAACATTTGGTCTGATCTAATGTTAGACAGACAGAAATAATGTTGTGTTTTATAAGCATATGCGAAAAGCAGGTTTCAAATGTACCAAGACGTTATGAGGAGAAGGAAAAAAAGGCTTATGATTCAAGGTCCTTTCGTTTGGCTATCTATCCTCCCAGTGTCCCATTTTTACACCTCTCTTGTCCTCTTACCGCAGGCTGTGTTGGATGAGACGGATGCTTTTTGCCGGACTTTTCATTTGCCAGTGAGTCTGGCACAGGAATAATTACCTGTCTCTATGATCAATTACCTGATTACTCACCAGAGACGAGGCAGGATGGCTGAGGAACAAGAGCCTGGTTCTGTGCTGTAGAAGAGCACAAGGCTGCTGCATGGAGGTGCACACGCACAAAAAAAAGGACTGGAAAAGGGGACCTAAATGTGTGTTAAGCATGCATGCATAATCTTTTTAGCACACTTCACACATGCACACCGAGGATCATGATCTGGTCGTGTTCTTCAGGAAGCCAAGCAGCTAATAGAGTCAAGGACAAACTGACTGCTTGGCCAGAGAAAACACGAGGACGTCGTTATGAAGCATCCTGACACATTCTGGCCAGAGAGAATCCCTGTGTGGGGCAACACAATCCCAGACTGCCTTGTTATGATGATAAGTGTTTTTTCCAAGGGTAATTTATAAGGTGAGAAAAAAAAACTATCAGAGAACGTTTTTAGTGATATTCTGATGTGCTACCTGAAGTCAAATTAGATGCTTATTGAGGTGACATGCTCTATCAAAACAGACTTACATCCAATGTCAACCATTGAGCCAGCAGCCAAAACATTTTGGTTCTGGATGTTTTTTAAATTAACACTTAAGAAAATTCTATTTTTCCATCAATGTGGAAATTTGTCCACAATTATCCACCAAAAAAAAAAATAAAGTATTTACCGGTATTTAATGAATCATATATCCAAAATACAAAAAAGTTCAATTTACAATAAAAAATTCTCTATTCAATAACAAGTCGTAGTTCCTCATTAAAGGTGTTTTTGTTTGCTAATATGACCCTATATAAGAGGTCACAGATCAGCGGACCAGGAACCGGACCCACCGGCTGGCTAATCCGGATCCAATCGGATTTAAAATCTATAAAATACCGTATGTTGTCCAACGACAGTCTCTAACTTCACTTGCGCCGCTTCTCCTGTGCGTCCGGCACCAGGCTGCACGTGATACAAATGATCCAATGAGCTGCTGTCAGTCTGGTTTGCTGCTGCTGCTACTTTTAGACACAGCACTAGAATAGTCTATTTTTTTTCATGTTTTTTATTTAACAAGTCAATGTATAATATAGATGCATAAACACCTCATTTTATGTTAGTGTTAAATTCTGTCTAAATATAAGATTATAGTAAAAAATGTCTCCAGATCTTCAGATCCCACTGATTTTTAGTTGCTTACCCCTGATCCATATCATCTTCCAGACAGAAACAATTCAAGCTCATCATGCAAAGGATGAGAGGAGTCACTGATAATGGCAACAGCTTTATTTTCTAAAGGTTCTTAATAAATGCTGATGAGGCGCCTTTTTGGTTTTCTAATTATCTTTGAGGAATTTAAAATCATCAACAACCTCTACAGTCTCGCCAGGGATTACCCATGGTTAAAGTAGCTCTTTATAATTTCGTATAACAAGCTCTTTGGTCCCGGCGACACTCAATTCTAAATAGATGTTTTGTTTCTTGAGTTTGCTGAAGAATAATTAAATCATAAAGACAGTTTACAGACTTTTATTTGAAAGTTGAGGCCATTTATTTCCTTTTCTGATCAGCAAATTAAGACTTCGAGCGAGGCGTGGCTCGTCTTTCCTGTGTTTTTTTTTTATAATAAAATACTTTTTGACTTTTTGAGTCTGATGCTGAAGCTGTCAATAGTCGTGCTACCACCCTCTGGTTTAGGTGGGAATTGCTTGTTCAACTAAATAATGTTAAAGAATCCTTTAAAAAACTCCTGTATCCAGATTAGGATGTATATAGATAGAATCACCAACATTGAATGGATTGTTCCTTGGACTCTCAAAATGTTCATCAAAAGCTGAACTGCAGTGACCAGTGTGGGCGTCTAAGGCAGGAACTTCTGCAGGAGGGGACAGCAGGTTAGTGACCACGTCTATCTGATAGAGGATGACAATGAACGTGTCAGTCGCTAACCTGGCATTACAGTTCAGTCTGCACCCAGAGGATGAGGTTGGTCTCAGCCGGTCGGCTGCGAGCAAGACACGGACGGGTGCCGCCCAGAGATTCCCATATGCTGATGTCCCAGAGTTCTGAGGACAGGCAGGAGATCAGAATCCAGAGGCTGAAGCCAAAGAAGATGTTGAAGGTGTGCTCGGTAGTCTGAGTAGTCCAGAATAGTCCAGAGCTCCGAAAAGGTACCAAACGAAAATTCAGAACGGAGTCGGGAAACGGTTCCAGGTTCGGTGCACAGACAGGTAGAAATACAGCAGGAGTCAACAGACAGGTCAGGCAAACAGATCAGAACAGGGACAGGCAGGCTCAGGGGTCCAAAAGCAGAACAGGTCAGGATCGGGTAATCAGAAAATACAGGTA
>NW_015150637.1:983245-985296 GCF_000732505.1 Cyprinodon variegatus | reverse complement strand
AAAAGAGGCTGAAGCAGGTGGATCAGATAAGCAGTAATGAGAACTCAATGGAGATAAGCAGGTGATTGAAATGAGTAATCAGACCAGTCATCAGTGCCAAGATCATGACATCGGTCTATCGATCTCTGACTGAAGACACTTTGTTGTTGCTTAAAAACCTTCTGAAGAGGATGCTCACTGTTGTCTATAATTGTCTTCATTCTCTGAAAAATCCCTCTTTGTGAAATTATCTCCAGAGGTTCTAAAGGAGTTCCTTGAACATAGTTGCCTTCTTTATTTGCTTTTTTAAGTCTCTTGTTCTTATGTTGATACGCCAGAAGAAGGAAGAGATTGCGCTCTCCACATTAGATTTATAGAAAATATGTAGCATATTTTTGCAAAAGCTGAAGGATCTAAGCTTCCTTTATAAGTACAGAAACACACACAAAGTTGACTAGATACATCACCTCTGTGGTGGTAATAATGGTCAACTGTATTGGCCAGCTGGTGTATTGCTGTATCCCTCCTCCCCCTGTGGTCCGTCCAGTTTAAAAAACACCTTGCAGTCCATAATGTTACTGTTGGTTGGGAATGCCGTTGCTAATAAAATTATTAGTTTATTTATATTAGCACGGATATTATATTAGGCACAAAAAATATTGTCAATAATTAAAATTAATAAAATGATGGAAACTAGAACTGAAAAAATCTTTTCATCAATTGAAGTAAAAACTAGATAATGCTAACCAACGAAAAATAAGAAAACCTGAAATAAGAGTTTACAAAACTAATTCAAACTAAATTCATTTTAAGAGACAGTGAGCATAGTTTTCATCTTTGTCTTTAACATTAATGCATTGATATGAAGCCTAATTTCCAGTTGTTGTTTTCTCTTTTTCTCACTGCACCACATTATGATTGTATCTTGGACTTTATCTCTGTTTTTAGTTTTATTTTATTTTTTCAGTCTTGCCCCCAACATGTAAGCCATGTTAAATAAAACATTAAAACTATAACTGAAACTGATAGAAACTAAACATAATCAAAAAATAAAACTAAACTAGGTAAATATTACTAAAAACAAGCTTAAACTGAAATACAACAAAAAATAAAACTATTTAAACCTTGCATAGCACTTTACAGAGACAATTTAATTGAGTCTTACAGTCTGATTGGTTTAACCCAGCTGACTGCATCCAAACATTGACTTCGCAGGATTCGCTCCTCCTGAATGAACAGGTGGTGACAGTTGACATCAGCTTGCATTGTGTCTTCTACTCCACAGTAATCCCTCACATGGAGCATGTACGCTGACATATGCTGAAATGCATGCTGACGTATCGCAGCTCAGACATCTAAGGTCTGGCCTCCATCCTACTAAGGTTATAATATATATTGTTGCTGCAGATGCTCTCCTCATACTGAATCCCCTGACACTCCAAGGTGGTCATTACTTACCCTTTTCTGCATTTCCTCTCTTAAGCTCCGGGATGTGTTTTTATTAAAGCCAATAACAGGTTTTTGTTGTTTTAAGATGCTTGCTGTTTCTCTGGAAATAAAGTTCAGAGATTTGTTTTTATCTCCTCAAATTCTTTTTCTGATATGACACTCTGCGGTGCCATGGGGGCATTATGTTTGAGGCTTCAGGGGTGGATGTGTAAAAAACAATCTTGATACACAGCTATCCATTCAGATGATATCTGATTGGAGAAACAAACTGAAGCTGTTACTGCTTTGCCAAGAGTGCGCGAAGCAGTAATCCAAGCAAAAGGTGGCTACTTTGAAGAACCTAGAATATAAGACATATTTTATTTCACACTTTTCTGTTAATTCCATGTGTTTTGATTCATAGTGTTGATGCCTTCAGTGTGAATCTTCAATTTTCATAGTCATGAAAATAAATAAAACTCTTTGAATGAGATGGGGTGTCCAAACTTTTTGTCTGTACTGTATCTTATGTGTTTCTATCAGCTGCCACCACGTTGTTTTCAGGAGTTATTACGTGAACAAACTGATCCATGTGCAATTTAATTGTAGTTTATTTGTTATCTAATAAAAATAAAAATAAAAAT
>NW_015150637.1:976444-980603 GCF_000732505.1 Cyprinodon variegatus | reverse complement strand
AGCATTGTGCTTCAAAGTACGCAGCTCTGCATTAAACCAAGGAGCAAGCTCTTGTAATGAAAAAGCAGCTATATTTACAATGTAAAGATAACTGCTTTCTCAAAAATGGCTCACATGCTTTGCTTTGTGAGTTTCAGATCCTTTGCTTTGGAGTTCTGTACAAAAACAGCAATTTCAATGGCCGAGAGCTGATCAATCTTATGTATATGTATCTATTGATGCTGAAGCCCTTTTCGATGATTGCGCCGTTCATCAGTGAATATGTTAGAATGGGTTTATTATGTCTGTCTTGTCTCCCATGATTTATTTTAAATTTATACACATTTATCAGTTAAACTGATTGAAGTAATTTTTGGAAGGGGCGAAAATACTGGTTAGCTGATTGGCCTTTGTTGGTGATAGACAGGCCAAATAAACCAATCAGATCAACAAAGCATATGACGTACTAACAGAGCGACGACGAAAACACAACCACAAGCCGAAACCAGTCAGGAGAAGAGTAAAAGAATATTTTTCTTTGAGAAAAGCCTCCAGAGCAGTGTTTTGCTCTTCTTTCAGTGAAGAAATACTCTGTAATTCCGATAAAACTTGCTCGATAGGCATGCTAACGCTAGTTTCATCGGCTGAGGCAGCCATGTTCTTTAGACTGAACTGTCGCGGTTCTCGTTGCATCACACCTCAACCCGCCTCAAAGCCAACGCTGATTGGACGTTCGTTTGGTGAACGGCTCCAAATTTTCTTTAACAGAAAGTAGCCAGACTGATCAGCGAGTGAAACCTTGAAAGCTCGGGAGATCAGGATGGTCTTGAGAGGCTAATACTATACGGCACTTGTAAACAAACCTTAAACCTCGGATCTGGTGAATTATTTTTGGGTCTAAGAAAAAATGGCAAAGTGCAAAAAAATCTGCTATAACAACAGCAAACATGAGTGATTTTAGCAAAGCATAGATAAATGAAAATGAATTCAATTGCACAAAAAACAATTAAAGGGAAAGTCCGGTCATATTCTGAATTCAAAATTCTGTCCGGTCATATTCACAATTCAAGCCTCTGAAAGTTCTTTAAATATGAAAATATTACATACTGTTCAATAACTGATAATTGTTTTTAATTAAGAGTAATTTTCATTTGAATGTGCTTTACTGGAGACATCCATGTTTGTCAAATAACATTACTGCCACCTACTGGTTTGTGATGTCACGGCGCGGTATCGGCTGTTGATCAAGTCCCAGTGCTGTATCTGGTGTTTGTCACAACGCGTTATTATCCAAGTCATCTTGAAAATATTTTTCTTCCAAATGTTGGCTACATATTACGTGTTTTTTCTCCGGCCAGAAGTTGGATGTTAAATCCTTTTCAAGTTGGCAATCCAACCACGAGCCCACCCATTGTTTCACTTTTACCCGATGTATTCCAACATCCAGCTGCCATGCACGTGGGCATTGTCAGTTTCACTATAGCTCTGGTTAATTTCAATGGTGAAGTCCTCTGGAAATCTTCAATAATTGTTGTTGATTGCAGATGTGTCTAGTAGTTCCCATTGATTCTGTTTTTAAAGCGGGGAGAATGGTGCTAGGCTTACCGTACCGTGACGTCACTGCTGGAAGATGACAGGAGTGAGGTGTTACTATATTTGGGCAAAAACGGACAGTCCCAGACTCAGTGATTGCAACGAAAATTATTGTTTTTATTTTCTTACCGATTAACGCTAAATTCATTAAATCACCACGAACGAATTAGTTTTAGGTATAAATAATGATCCATTGATCATTACTTGCTGACCTGACTTTTCCTTTAAATGAAATTAACAATTTGACATAGCATACCTACCTACTTCACATAAATTAAATGTTACCTAGAATCAAGTCAAATAATTAGGTCTTATACTCCGTGACATGTCATTTTGCTCTGCTCTTCCTCAGATTTCCACCCACACATCTGTAATCAATCCAATGGCTGACTTTGTTAGCTACTACTCATTGCCAGTCTACTCAGTCTCTTTTCTGCCACTGAGGATATGAAATAGTTCTTTATAAATATGAGCTTGGAAACAGGAAGACTGCAGGCTGTCTCTATAACTATCCACCGATTTAGGTAAAACTCACAGGTCTTATAGTATTATGAGAGATAAGCGAGATTTTCATATGGGGTCATGTCTGCTTTAGGGAGTTCTGAATGGTTTTCCATGTCTGTAGCTGATGCTCTTTGATCAGAATGTCTATCAGACAGTTTTCATCAGATAAGATCGTCTCAAAGAAGTTTGCACTGGTATTTGCTGCCTGAGCATCAAACTTTGCTCCTCAGCCAATCTGCATCACGCTTGCCTCTGTCTCGGCTCCCTGCAGCTCATCCCTGATGTAAAAACCTCTACCTGCTTCAGAGAGAAATGACAAGATGGAGTTAGATCACTTTTTTCAAGAAAAACAAGCATGTTATTATTTATAGCTGTTATTCCCATGACTGATAATAACACTAATCAACAAATGCGTGATGTTTGAATCTGCAGGCTTATACATTATGAAGTATAACAACCTGCCATCTAGCAACAGTGAAGAGCCCCCACTAAATCTAACAGGAACCTCCGTTAGATTCAAATATTAGAGCTAAATGTACTAAAATAAAATAATTTGCTGCACTAGCTCACAACTGCTAAGTCAAATGAATAACTTTTAGCTGTTTGGTTTAAAGTGATTTTTTAGTCCTTGGGCCGGCCCTGTGGAGAACAAATCACACCAGGATAAAAGCTGAGACAAAGGGAATCCAGTGCAGCCAGCGATGGAAATGTCCTGCTGGGAAAACCTGGGTCCTGCCATCAATGTCAGCATGACAGGTACCACCTGCCTAAAGACGGTTGCAGAACATAGAAACACTAATCCCAGATGTCTGTGGCCTCTTTCAGCAGGACAATACATCCTGCCAAAACACATTAACGGTTGAGGTATGATTTAAAGGGCACGGCTCTCACTGTGTCTAAGTGTGAGGACACGGGGCAATGTCTCTGACAGGATGCTCTGCAGCACAGGGGTCCCACTGGGAACTGTGTTGGCACCTTTTCTGTTCACAATCTACACAGCAGACTCCTCTAACTTCTCAGCCTGCCAGGTTGAGGAGTTCTCTTATGACAGAAGACATACCTGTTCAGGTTTATGATAGAGGCAGCTGGGTTACAGAGTAACGACGCTGTAGATTTTGTTCCATTACTGCTGCAAGCAAAGATGTTTTGCAAATGGAAATTTGAGGGGAAAAAAAGGCTGTGAATTAAAATTTGAAAAAATTGCAATCCAAAAAAGAAACTTTGGAAAAAAAATGTTTTCTTTCAATAGAAGATGTGGAGAGTTGCTTTGCAATTGTTCTGTTTGTTTATTTAAGATTTGGGGGGTTTTGTTTTATTTTTTCAATTTTCATTTGGATTTTATATTTTGGATTATTTTTTTTTTCAAATTACTCTTTTTAAGATTGAGCTTTACAAGTTAATATTTTTTGCACATTGCGTTCCACAGATTACATTGCATACATTCCACACTCTACCTGCTGAGGAGGCTGAGATCTTTCATATTGCAGGGGGATCTCCTGATGTGATGTGCATATTTGATATAGTTTTCAACTGATAACATTTCACTTGATCTAAGCTGCAGCCTTAGCACATTAGATTTCTAACGTTAGCTCATTAACAGGCTTTGCTGAACAGCAATCATCTGACTAATTCGTGTTTGAGCAGAGAAACATCTAAACCATGCAGGGTAGAGTATCTTGCAGACCCAGGTTTGAAAACGGTTATATACTATAATTGGTTTTTATTCTCTTTTACATCACTGCTAAAAACATCTGAATTCCTGCTCTGTTGGAAATGAAGGAAGATTCTATTATATAATCAAATCTGTAATGTTCATTTGAACATTTAAACTACCTTCATCTTGGTGACCTGTTGTACAAACAAGTTTAATTCCTGGATGTTCAACTTCAAACTTACAGGAATTCAAGGATCCCCTACTAACATCTTTGTTTTAAGAAGAGTCAGGCATGTTTCAGCAGCAAAATGCAGATCAGCTCACAGTTTATGGAGGGAATTCTGTCTATTCAATTTAGTTTATTTCTATAGCGTCAATTCATTACACATGTCATCTCAAGGAACTTAATAGTTCAACAGATCATCCAGT
>NW_015150637.1:950829-976042 GCF_000732505.1 Cyprinodon variegatus | reverse complement strand
GATATTTCTCTCCAGGATGGCGTCACAACCAAACAGGAACAGACAAAGCTACTATGAGAAAAAACAGAAAGCATAACGTTAGAGATTGAACTAACAGGTTCTGCAGAGTGAGAGAATAGAGACAAAATGAAGCAGAATGATGAAATGGGGGTTCCTATGTCCTCCAGCACTCTAAGCCTATAGCAGCATAACTATAGAGATAGCTCAGGATAACCTGAGCCACTCTAACTATAAGCTTTATCTATTGTTGTTCCAAGCAAAGACCCACTTTTCTTAAATGAAATAAAAAACTTCTTGATCATACAGAGGTTTCAGCAGGGGGGAACCTCTATGAGAAAACGTTGGTGATTTCTTTTTCTTTTCTTTTGAATTTTACAGATCACATTCTTAAATTGTTGTTAAATATTGTTTCACAGATCTCATCCTCTTCACTTCTTGTGGTGGGCTTTCGTCTATAGTTAGGATTTTTATTGGTCTGAATGGATGGAGTGAAAACACTGTTACACACTGCGACACACTGCATATACACACACCGCTCTTGGTCAAGAGCAGGTATTTGTTATAGGCCTGAAGTGAAGAGAATGTGAAAAGCAATTCAAATCCATCCATCTTCAGATGGGGTTGTTGCCTACTCCGCCAGTCTGTGGGCGAGAGGCAGGGTAACAGCCTGGACAGGCCGCCAGTCTGTCGCAGGGCAACACAGAGACACAAAAATGTACAACCAGTACTCGACTGGTAGCATTCCACTTCTTAAAAAGATCTTAAAAATCTTCCCCCTTCTTAAATGACCATCCCCCCATACCATCCCCTATGACATTTTATTACTGAATGTGTAAAATTTCTATTATATATTAATAGTAATGGCAAAAATATTGCCCTTTCTACATTTGGTGGGCTGTGGACTTACAAGCAGCCTGAGCAAAATAAATAAAATCAAAGAAGCGGCCGTCCATGACTATGAATCTGATCCCAATGGGAAATGAGTCCCTAACTATGTAGGGGCAGTGATAGCCATGCCAGTCCAGGGACTGACTGCAGTTCTACTGTAAGGTGCCTCGGTCAAGGTCAATGACCAGCTAACCTGACATGTAACAACCAATACCATGCATATTGACAATAGACTATATTAATTTATCTATGTATGCTTCCAAAAAAAAAAAAAATTCTCCCATCGCCCCTTTTTTTTTTTTTTTTTTATACAACTAGACTTCTGCTTACAACCATGCACACACACACTTCCACCCAAGGACAATTAAGAGATGACAATTAACCCAACAGCCATGTTTTCGGACTGTTGGAGGAAGTTGGAGTACCCTGAGAGAGCATGCACAGGGAGACATGCCATGGTCGAATCGAACCCAGAACCTTCCTGCTGCAAAAGTGTTAATGACTGATCCACTGTGCAGCCATGAAAAAAAAAAATCTATTTATAAAACTCAATCTGAAAAATAATTAGAATATGAAAATAAATTTAAAATGAAAATAATAATAATAATAAACTAATTAAAACCAAGAAAAGAGCAAAGTTACATTTTTAAACTCATTTCTGGATACAAATCCTATTCTATAATGCCTTTTTCCTTAGAATATCATCGACAAAATGTCTTTTTTTGGTTTAAAACAACAATAAAACAAAATTCACTCCCTAGCAGTTTTGCAGTTTGGTGGTAATGATCTACCTCCCTGATGTGGGCGGTGATTTGAAATATAGCTATACTGTTGTAGCTCTACTTTACGCTCCGTAGGTCCGCCTATGTTACATTTCTTCACCATTAGATTGTCCTCTAAACCTAAATCAAACATAAAAACAGACAGAGCAGCTCCCAGGGAGACGGCTCATCTTCCCAAAGAAAATCCATTCACTCTATTTTAACCTGTAATGAAGACTGGCAGGCTTGGAGACACCAGCTGCCTTCCAGTGCTGGTAGAAAAAAAACCCACAGCAATAGAGGGACTGGCTGCAGATCATAGTTGGTCCTGCTGAGGTTAAAGTGATTCTGAATTCATGAAAAAGTAATTAGGAGAGTAAATGAGTAGTTTAAATGTCTCTGACACATTGTAGAGTTCAGGATGCCAGAAACAAAGACCAAGCTCTGCTCACCGGGGAAATCATAGCTATTAATATCTTTACTCACTACATACAGAGAGTAAAAACCTTGATGTTGACTTTCATAAGAGGCGGCCTGAGTGGCGGGGAAACACAAATAGTGCTCAGCAATCCTTTTTCCACATCTAGCAGAGGCCACATTAACATAATATTGCTTGCATGGATTCCTCCGTCTCTGCGCAATTATGACTCCCTCATTTTAGGCCTGTTCGCAAGTCAATAAATCCACGGAAATGAGTCACAGCCGCGTTCATAGACATCCAGAAGTTATGATCCAGAGGTTCTCTTATTTCTTTCTGCGGGAGAAGCCATTGACCTTTTCCAGTCGCTCTGTGTGTGAATGCAAACAACAACAAAGCAACAGCTTGGCAGAAAAAGACACAGCGGCTCAGTGGCCCATCATCATTCAGGTAACATGGAAGGAGTAGATCACAGAGGAATTCAGGGCATGACGAAAGGACGGTTCATTCGCCTTCATGTCACGAATATCAAAAACAGTGGAGTCAAAGGTTTCATTAAAGTGCTCTGAGAGTCTCTGAGTGAGCAAATACTAAAACCAAAGAAATATTCTTTACAGCAGCTCCAGAGAGAAACCGTCAGGATAAAACAGCCACTGGTTGATTTCCTCCCACAGCAGTGTGTCACAGTGAGCTTGTCGCAGATATTTTTAATTGATGCCCAATATTGAACCGTGGTCTGTGCTATGTTTTTCCACACAATAACGCAAGAGGGACTATCAGGAATTAGCTGTGGGTCTAGATACGGCCGAGGCGGTGAGGAAGTGGGGGCAAGTTTGTGCGACAATGGAGGGACAGGAGGGCGAAAAAGAGCGGAGATCCAGGTGGTAAAAGGGTCCCAGCGTTCTCGCACACATCGTTCTTCTAGCTGGTCCATCTTTACGAGTTGTTTTCCACAATGTTGGTCATATAAACAAAACAAGCCGGTAAGATACCAAATAAAAAATACACATAGTATAGAACGTATGAAGATTTGACCAATCAGAGGCCTCCTGTCCGTGGCACTGTCTGCGGTCACCTACAATTTTGGATATATATAGAATACTGAATATAGAAGTTGTTGGGGATGCAGGTGGTGCATTGGTTAGTGGGCACAACCCATGTATGGAGGCCTTAGTCCTTGATGCGGCCGACCCGGGTTTCAATCCGGCCTGTGGTCCTTTCTCTCCCCCTCTCTCATACCCCCTTTCATTTCAGCCTACTGTCAGAAAAATGAGCCACTAGTGCCGTAAAAAAAATAAATAAATAAAAAAAAAAAAGTCAGGCACTCAGAATGTTGGACCCATAATTCAAGCAGACAGCAGGGGGAAAAATCAAAACAAGCGTTTATTAAAAATCAGTGTTCGCTCTCAACAGCGGGAGAGGTAATCTAGAAACCTCTGTAGGATTAGAGACTCAGGTCAGTGACTTTGAAAACTCAGACGGGCCACACAATGAGCATACAAGTCACTAACCTGGTTCTGAGTTCAGTCTGAGCCCAGAGGAAGGACAGATGGTTCCAAGTGAAGATCTGAGCAGGATGATGAGCTGAAGCCAGCAGGCGCAAAGGAGCAGAAGTATCTGTTGGAGGAAATCCAAAACCGGAGTCGTTGCAGAAGCAGGTTTCCAAGCCAGAAGATCAGAGAGCCAAAGAGGTACCAGAGGAGAATCCAATCCGAGGTTAGAAGACAGGTCCAAGTTAAACTAAACGCAGATCTGACGTCTTGCGCATGCGTATTGACTACAGGTATGCTGCTCTGACAGAACACCGGCAGAATCCAGGAATCAGTCCAAAACAAATCAGGCTAACAGAGTAAACAGGGGCGAAGCAAAAAACTTAGAAGTCCAACAGCAGAAACTGGTCAGGATCAGAAAATCAGAATGTAACAGAATCCCTAGAGTTACTCCCATAGCTTGAATAATCTGGCGCAGAAGGAGGGTGAACAGGCAGCATAAATAGCAGCTGGTAACAGGTGGATCGGATGACGCTAATGAGCAACCGAGCAGAGAAGACAGGTGAATGGAATGGGAACTTAAGCAAGCCATCAGCGCCACGATCATGACAAAATTTGCTGTAAACCAAGTGTAACCCTGAATGTTGCAAGTAATTAATAAGCTTAAGTAGTTAAAACTCATTGTTTTGTAAAATATTAGCTAACTCAAATGTGTTGAGCCGGTAACATAGGGCTATCTTTGTGGATTTAACTCAGACTTATGGATTAAATTCAATTGTTTTTGTGCTAATTAAGAATAGCATAATAATGACTTTAAACTGAACTTCACAAGATCTTCCTCAGCTGTTTCAGTGATAGAGATGTCCTTGTTTTTGAAGAGTGGGGGGAATTTCAAATTGTCCTTGTGTTCGCCTCATACCTTTGGTTATGTCTTGTAAAAATGGAGCATTTACTCACATTCTGTCTCTCTTGCATCTTGTTATCGGGTAACTCCGACACTTTACCCCCCAGTGATATGGAATTAGGAAGCCATGTTAGATGAAGAAGTCTATAATTCCACCAAACACATCTGATTAGCTTTCAAGTGGAAAACTACCACCCAAGTTAACAAGCAGAAACAGATTCATTACTTTTCCTTACTTACTTTTTTGTAATGACTCCACATTTACACACAGATCTTTTGATCTCACAATTACACAATCTGTAGACCTAAGGCCAGATGTATTTGACTTTTTAAAGCTTTTCTCTAAACATTTTCAGTGGTTTGTGGTTTTCTTTTATGTCTAACGGCGCTAAACTTAGCCCGCTCTCTGCTCTCTGCCTTCACATGCTCTCTAGTAATCAATCTCACTATGAGAGAGAGAACATTTTCACTATTGTATCCCTACCTTCAACATGCTCCAGTATAAATATAAGGCACTGGGTACCAGACCTGTTTACTACGTGTCACATAATGTGGGACGACTGGAGTAAATTTTGTTCCGTTGGTGTTTCAAGCAAAGAACATATTTTATAAATACTATTTTGAAAAAAAATGCAGAATGAAACTTTGAAACCGTTTAAATCACAAAAGGTTTTGAGAGTTACTTTGNCATATTTCATAGATTTTATTATTATTATTATTTATAGATTATTCAATAAAAAACAACAAACTGAAGTGATTTCTAGTGCTCTTCTAGCAATATTTACTAAGGACCATATTTAGTCTTGGTCAAACTGACTTATTTCTATTCCAGATAGTGACTCACAGAAGTTTCAGTGCTTTTATCAAGTCACATTAAAGTTCATCCTTATAAATGTATTTTAGATTGTTTATTCGTTTCTTAGTGCAGCAACATTATATATTCAGCATTTGTTTCATGCAACATAGATTGAGCTATTTTTCATTTATTTTATTCAAAACAATAAAATATAAACTGCTATTCCTTGATATATACATAGCATGTCATGTTCTTTTTCTTCCTTATGCTTTTGGCATCAACGTAGTCAGTTAAACATTAGGAGCAAGGCTCTGATCCTGATAATGAAACCAAGTGAAAAAGGAGCAGCATTAATAGTAAAGAGTACATCCTTCATTGTTCTTTTGAAGACTGCTGATGTATTCTCTGTAAGAAGCAAACAACTCTAACATTGTTCAGCTAGAGTTCATCCTGTTGTATTCATGTCCGAGGGTGAAATTGGGAAATAAAAAAAAGAGCAAATTTTTAGCACAAGTGTTTGGTGCCAAAAGAATTAATTTTCAGTTACAGGTAGAAGTTTTACCAACAGATTAAGATCTTCTCACAATGCAAATATCATGATCTAGTCACTCATGGTTGGGTTTGGCTTTTTTTTTTTCTCTTATTTGCTTTGCTCCGCCCTGTGCTCATTGTCTCTAATCAGATCCACCTGTTGTACCGTTTATAGAAAGAAAAAATCATAACGGTCACAGAAATAAGACTTGTATCTTACAAAAGTAATAATAAACAAAAGTTCTATAAAAATGAACAAATGAAAGTCAGACATTGCTTCTCAACCAGACTTCAAGAGAATAGAAATAAATAAATAAACTCAAGAAAAAGGCCTGGAAAAAATTATACCCCTAAAAAGACTGAAAAAAATGTAACCAAAGGACATGTTCAATCAAGTTGTAGCCACTAACTAGCATAACAGTTATCAAAAATGTTGTAATCAGTTAGTGGGCCTTTATTTGGGCTTCAGGTATTAACTGTACTTTTAGGTGAAATGGTGTGTACTACACTCAACATGGACCAGGGGAAGCGAATGAAGGATTTGTCTCTAGAGATCAGAAAGAAGGTTGATAAGCATGTTAAATGTAAAGCCTATAAGATCATCTCCAAGCAGCTTGATGATCCTGTGACTACAGTTGCACATATTATTTCAAAATTTAAGATCCATGGGACTGAGACCATCCTCCATGGACCTGGTTGAAGGAGGAAAATTAACGACACCACTGTTGAAAGAAATCATAAAAAGAACTAAACTGTAATTTGCCAAACTACATGATGACATGGCATAAATCTTCTGTACATCTTTGCCATGACATATAGGCTTTCTGTTCACAGAAAAATAAAGCATATTAAGAAAATAACTTTTTCCCCACCCTTTTCAAAAAAGTTTGAAAAACTCACTCAAACATGGAGGAGGCTGAGTGATGTTTGGGTCTGCTTAGCTGAAATCTCAAGACCATCAAATGATTCTAGAGAAATATACTCTGCTTAGTGTCAGAAAGCTTGGACTCAGTCACAGTTTATGGGTCTTCGAAAAGGATAATAACCCAAAACACACCGATAAAAAAAAAGCTAAGAATGGCTTAGAGGAGAACATTGGACTATTCTGAAGTGGCCTTTAAGCCCAGGCATAAATACTATTGAGCATCTTCAAAAGGAGCTGAGCCATACCATCTGGAAAAGGCGCCTTTTAAATCTGAGAACACAGGAGCAGTTTGGACGATTTAATTCAGCCACTTTGTATTTATTGCAACCAATCCATTTAAAAGGAAGCATGATAACTAGTAATGGCTCTTTAAAGTTAAAATAATACATATACCAGGAAAAGGTGCTGCAGTGACAGAAGGCAACTGAAGTAACTGTATCTTACTGCTGTGAAATAAAAGATTATCAGCCTGCTATAAGAATTAATCCTGATCATATCAAACTGATTGAAGAGCACTGACTTCCTTTATTTGTACCTTTAAGACTTGTTTTAAAAGGATAAACAGTATTTTGACAGGTGGCTATAATTTCAAAGTCAGTGTACACTGCAAAAACGATCTTCAAATAGGTAAAAAAAATTCCTAAATTTAGTGTATTTAATCTTAATCTGAGCATGTAAATAATATGATTTGCCAAAGGAATTAGTATTTTTACTCTAAAAATAGGATAATTAGATAATATGAACATGAAATACAACAGGTTTTATTCTTATTTTAAATGTAAAATGTCTTGTTTTATTAGCAAACCTACCTCCTCAATTCAAGAAAAAATGCAATTATTAAAAAAAATTACTTATTTAGATTTAAGTTTTTGGCAGTGCAGTGAAATCTTTTATATTGTGTATATTAAATGAAGAGAAAATTTATTTGGTTGCTTTGACCAATGAATGAAGTTACATTTACCATATGTCATAGATGTTTTAATTTTTTTAACATAATACAAAAAAATGAGTTAGATTTCCTCCAATGCATGAACAAGTTTGTTTTTTCCAGGATCTGTATCACTAGAAGGGGAAGCTTCTTTGATTTATGGGTTTCTTCGATGAAAAGATGCCAGATGGGACTTTTGCGCACAAACAAAATCCAAAGAACATAAATATCAGAAGATTTCTCTGAATGCAGAGAGGTTGAAGACCCATCATGAATCTGTCAGGGCTGAAATACCACAGAAATTTACTGACTCCCTCCTTTTATTCATGCTGTACTGAAGCCAGCTCTGACTCATCGGGTCACACGCTGTCATGAACCACAGAGAAAAGGCCAGAGTGAATGGCACATACCCTTTGGATGTAAGTATATGTGTGTGTGTGTGTGTGTGTGTGTGTGTGTGTGTGTGTGTCTGTGGGGTGGGGGGTAAACTGCATACCAATACATAATCTGTGATTGAAACTGTCTACTTTTTGTTGTTGTTATTTTCAAATCACAGAGGATACAAAGAGATTTTAGAAAATCTTGTCACCTTTCACAGAAAGGTCTCAGTGTCAGGACCCAAATGCAGAGATGAGTTTCGCTGATTTATTGAAAAAAGGCAACAAAAACAAAATCCAAGAACCAGTAGACATCAGGGGAAAACACATATGGGAAGCCAAGTAACAACAAGAAGCCAGCAAACAGTACCTAAAGAGGAGTATATATGGGAGACAGACCAAAGGATGGACTAATGAGCTGATATGAAGCAGGTATGGATAGAAGTAACTAGAAGGGAGCTAGGGGGAAGGAGACTGGCAAAAGGGCAACAGAGAGTAACTCTCAAAACTCCAAAATCTTTGTTTATAGATGTTGGTGTTCGGCCTGTTTTTTCAGTGTAGTCCTGTTTCTCTGACTATGACTGGCTGGATGTGCTCTCTTCATCCTCTGACATGGGAGCTGCCTATGAGCTCGTCTATCTGGCTGTTTGGTTCCTGGACAGGGCCCCCTGTGGAGCTGGTGTACAGCTGCTTTTTGTATCTCTGCTTCTGTCTCCTTGAACCCCAGTCGGCCTCAGCAGATGGCCGCTCACACTGAGCCTGGTTCTCCTGGAGGTTTCTTCCTGTTAAAAGGGAGTTTTTCCTCTCCACTGTCGCTACAAGCATGCTTAGTGTGAGGGATTGCCTTTGAGTCAATGGGTCGATGGAATCAACTGGTTTTCCTTAGATTATAATCTTTGAATCAATTTGACTGTATGATCTGGTGAACTGTAAATTGCCTTGAGATGACATGTTGTGAATTGGTGCTATATAAATAAATTGAATTGAATTGAAAATGCAACACAGCTTAATAGTGATAGGCAATATGGAAAAAATGTCATATATAACGGTATGGCCTATTTGCTATCACAACAACAATATGTATTGCAATATGGTTCAATTGAGCACTAATTAAGTAAAATGACAAAACAATATATATGCATACTTTTTTTCTACTTTATTTTTAAGTGAAATTTACAGAATTGTCACAAATGAAGAAAATAAATGGTAGTGCAGCAATATATATGCATGACATGACAACGTAATGAGGAAGAGGTAGCGCTGCAGTCGCCCATCACATTTCTTTTTAAAATCCTACAGGTATTGAAATTAGATTACTCCGTTATCTTTGGCTTGCTATGGTTTCTATTTTTGTCATTTCCTCTCAACTTGCTTTACCTCGTACATAATGTCACTTATGTATTCTTTTTTTTGGTTCTTCTTTGGGAGATAGAAGGTTTGATGTTTTGCCATTGCGTGAGGGAACAGCCTTGTAGCATAGTTTGCAAATGACCGTTGTCTGCTCTGTGTGGGACTTCTTAAATCCAAAATGTAACCAAACCACAGATGTACCTGCTCTTTTTGGTAAAAGTGCTCTTTTTGGTAAAAGTGCTTTATCTTGGGCTTCCTGCATAGTCATCTCTGTTTGTTGTGACCACGAGTTTAACTCTTCACCCTCCTGGGTCTCCATAAGCTCTCATGAGTTAAGTAATGTAAAGCATATCACAAACTCGCATGTGAATCAAAAGCCGTGAAGCGGCATCATGTTGCAAAACCAAAAGACGGCTCTTCTTTGTGGATTAAGAATTTTAGAAGAATTAGAATTCAACTTTATTTTTAAGCACAAAGCAACGAAATGAACTCTCTGCATTTAACCCATTCCCTTGGGGAGCAGTGGGCTGCCATTGTGTGGCGCCCGGGGAGCTGTGTGGGGTTAAGGATCTTGCTCAGGGACCCAGAGTGGAGGCCTTGGGGATCAAACCAGGTACTTGCAAGCTTCTCAGAGCACAAGCGCACTGCTCTAAACCACTAGGCCAACACTACCCTAGAACTTGTTTATCACTTATATAAGTTGTGTGTAGGTTACTTGACTACCACTAATAGGTTGGTCGTAGTCTACGTCAGGAAATATTTACTTAAATATGAGATAAAATGGTATTAGAAATTATAGAATCAGCACAATGGACACTTTTCTATCGTCCTTACCATACGTATCGTCCTATCGCCCAGCCCTACAGCTTAAATATAACGCGAAATGAAAAAGAAACCAGTGACCAACAAATTAGAATGACATAGATAACTGAAAATCAAAAATGGAGAACCATAACACTCAGTACTTCTATCAAATTTAACTTCCACCTATTGGGAGAGGTTAAAGATGTGGGCAGAGATAGAATCAAAAATGTATTGATACTTGAGCAACAGTTCCTTTTTTCCAAAATATTTCATGTGGTGTCACGACTGACTACCAACATCCATGAGCACATAACATTTCTAAACTAAAAAAATACACGAAGAGAGCCTTTGACTTTCATTGTTTTTCAGTGTATTCCTGTTTCTCTGACTGTGACTGGCTGGATGTGCTTCTTCATCCTCTGACATGGGTGCTGGCTTGGAGCTTGTCTACCTGGCTGTGTGTTTCCTGGATGGGAAGTTTATAAATAAGATAAACTTTTATTAACAAACCAGACCACGCATTAGCAATGCATAGCAAATGGAATGAGCTGTATTTGTCGGCCAAATGTCGGCCTGCTAACATATCAGTGTTTGAATCAAAGTTCTAGAGATCTATAGACTGTAGATCAGGGGACCATATTATCTTTGTAAAATTCAAAAAATATGGATATTTTGATGGTAAAAATTAATGTCAATGTAATAACAGGAAATGTCAACTTGCCCAAATATATTAAAGCTACAGTGTGTAACGTTTAGCGACATCTAGCGGTCAGACTGCAGCAACATGAACATCTCCCCCCCATCGCTTCTCCCCCCCAACAGAGCGTTACGGGACAAAATGTCTTCCACGACGTCCGCATCACCTACCTTCTCAAGTGATGAGGTTTGTTTACATAGATAATTTTACAGATAGTATTTCATTAGTCTGTGTAGGGTATAGATTTCATGTAGACTTAAGATAATAAATATACCCGTTATTTTTTCTACATCGTTGTGACGTTTTGGCGTTCTCGCAATCGCTAGTTTGTTGGCTCTGCGCTGCCGTAGCGCAAAGATGTCTGCCTCCATGGCTGCGAGACCCGCTCCTATGTAATTATAAATAACGAATTCTAAGGCAACGCAAATATGAAGGTTAAGAGGCTGAGCTCGTAGATGATGATAAATAACATAGTTATGTATAATATATTACATTTCTGACTGTATATACCTGTAATTATTACACACTGTAGCTTTAAGAAAAATAACAAAAGTGCTTTTATAAGAAATTCATGAAAAACACTCCGAGAGTGAAAGAAACTATTTTTTTTTTGTACAATATAAACTTAGAGGCATTAATGCTGATACTGGCACTTATGATTTTTTAGTTTATAAACCTAAATATAATTGTTACCTTGACTTATTAACTTTTTAACTTTACTTTTTAACTTTTTTTTTCAACTTAATTTACATTAGGTAATATCATTCAGAGGCTCATCTCATTGTTCAAATGCCAAAATAAGATGTAGAGCAATGTAGCAGCATCTTTGCTAAATGGCTGGATATAGATCTTGTGCTTCTAGACGTCACTGAGGGACGGCAAGGGGGGGCTCCGTTTGTAAGGGGTATGCAGGGGATCAAGAACGGTAACTTGCTCTATAAAGGGTTAATAGTGGAATTAGCTTGACCCAGTCAGTTATTAGGTTTAAGGTGAGTAAGCCACACTACTTAAGGGATTTACTTTTTAAAACAAAGCTGATAGCTTTGATTAGCTTTTACCCTTCCTAAATCAAGTCATCATTTTAAAGTGTGTTTTTGTAATTACCCAGAAATAATTGCTGGTCACAAACATGCAATTGTAACAAAAACAAAGTAAAAAAAAAAAAAAAAAGAAAAGTATGGTATTTGGCAAAGACTCTTTCACATAGTTTTATGAAAAACATAACCCCTTAAAACCAGACGCTCTCCTGGGTAAATGTAACACAGGCACAATTACCCATAATGCCTCATACTGGGCAGATGTTCACGTTGCAAAGTGAGTTTGCTGTGTTGAGAGCATTTTTGGCATGTTAAGCTGGAAACTGAACCCATGGAGAAATTTTTGTTGTACATGGAGGGATACATGCACACAAACACACTAAATCAGCCTTAGCAATGGCTGGCATTTGTGATTAAACAGAATATGTGCAGGGCCTGTTTGCTTTGTACTCAGCAGATCATGGTATGGAAACTATATTATCATTATTATAGTGTTTATTTTATATTCTAAGCAAAGGTAACGATATCTACAAATTGATTAGAGAGCAAATAAGACACTATTTGTCAATAATATCTACTGAGAGGAGCCTGTTTATTGAGACCTTGGATGTTGCACCTGGTAAACTTATTGAGCAGCGAATCAAGTGTTCAAATATAACCTGAATATTGACAAGTGTCCTATAAAATATAGAAGAGTGTACATAGCTGGATTCTGTAGGGTAGATTTTCTTCTCCTTTTTTCTGTTGATGCATGAATGGATGGGATGCTTTAAAGAAATCAAAAAGTAAAAAAAAATTGTTTACAGAGTCTTGATATATTGTTTCCGTTACTCTCATAATCACGAAAATGATCATGTTGAAATCATTTTTTACCCCAATATATATTAATGTACGTTTTACTTATCTTTCTCAAGAGGTGTGGAGGTTTGAAGAGGACCCAAATGCAGACACTGAAGCTGAAGGTGGTTACTTGCAGATTTAATAACAAAAAAGATCAACAGAAGCAAAAATCCAAAAACATAAATCCACAAAAGGAAACAAAAACTGAGAACCAGGAATACTCAAAACAAGTGGGCAAAGAAATGACAACAAACCAGCAACAACACTGGGAAAAATCAAAATCTAGATAAGTCATTTTTTCTTAAAATTGATTCATTTGTTCTTGGATTGAGGAGGTAAAAGAAACATTTTGCCAATGGAACAAGAAAATTTACATTTAAAATAAGAAAACACAATTTGATTGTCTTATTTCAAGTGCATGTTATCTAATTGTTTTATCATAAGAGTAAAAAATACTAATTCCATTGGTAAACTATCTCATTTACCTACTCAAATTAAGGGTAAACACAGTACACTTATTTTAAGACATTTTTTACTTATTTCTAGATTGTTTTTCCAGTGAATGACTGAGAAGGAGATGGATAAATGGGAGAGAGAAACAAAGACCAGATTAAATAGCAGATTGGGAGCAGGTGTGAACAGAGGAGTCTAGAAGGGAGCTAGGAGAAGGAGACTGACTCAAAAAGGGCAACAGAGGGCAAACAAGAAATAACTAAAATAACTAGAATAACACAAAATGGAAATAAAACCAAATGAAAACTCAAAGATAAAACTTAAACAGAACTAAAACCATGACACATTTTGCTGTAAAAACTTAATTTGTTACCCAAGAAGGGACAATCAAATGCTGTATACTAATGGGCGGTTCTAGAAAGGAGCCAACGGGGCCAGTGCCCCTGTAGATCATGTCCTGGCCCCTGTACTGAAGACATAATACTCAAAGAAATTGTAATGATGATATATCCTGGAACAGACATGGTTACTAATAGGTCCTTTGGATCTATTTCATGTTTTTCTTTACAAATTCTGTTTTACTAATTATTTAAAAACAATAAGGTGATAGTTTCAGTGGTATAATAATATAAACAGGATCTCAGTTTTCATCTGCCAAATTTTTCTTTAAAACAAATTAATTTTTACAGCTGAATTTATCAGTTTTTCTTGAAATCTAATTCAGATTTTATAGAAAATGGTCATTTTGACTTAGATTAAATAAAAAATATGTAAAATTCCTTAATTATGAATGTATATTGACCTAATAAGACATATAATTTTAATTAAATGTAATTGAATAGAAATTTCACTTCATGCTTTCATTTCAATCTTAATATATTTGAATCCCTTGTCCTGTTTTTTATTTCATGCTTTTCTGTGCCCCCATGAAAACGCTCTGGCCCCCTCCTGCCCCCATGGTACATTTGGTTTAGATCCGCCACTGTGTAAACTGATATAAAATCAGCAGGAGAGAAAACAAGTGCCATTATATAAAATGCTAAGTAGAAAAGAGGATTACATGGATTTTTTGAAGAGACCGTTTCATCTAACAACCAGCCTCCAATTAAACAATTAAGGACTGATTAACTTTGGGACATGGCTGGTCCTGCTGAAAGAAAGTGACTGCATGAGCAGCCCTGCAGGCGGCTCATTGCCACCGACCATGTCCTTGAATTGAACTTTCACCATCTCACTGTCTCCGTGTCTGTCTTTTGTTCCTCCTCCCTCTCCTTTATTCTCATTCTACTCCATCTCTGATCTAACCGTTGCGGTCCATATGGACGGTGGGAAAACTGCAGCGTATGCAAACCTGTACAGACCTCCTGTGGATTGTATGTTTATTCTTATGGCATATGTTGCGATAATAATCAGAATTCAGCATCACTTTGCAGCAACATACTCTGTATTTGACTGAACTGCTTTCATGTGTTCATTTAAAGTTTGTGTTTTTTTGATTCCCTTTTCCTTCTTATTTCTCCAACCAGAAGCCCAGATTGCTTTGATGTGGCTCATCCCTCAGAAGAAAATGACAAAGCTCCATGTCACAGAGGAATGCTAAACATGTTGTGGCCGGTTGCCCAGGTCAGCCTGCTGACAGCAGGCCAGTTTTGTAGTTTTGTTGACTGCTGCTTTTATTGTGACAATGATCTCATTCTCTCCATCTCGTTCTGTCTGTGCTCAAGTTGTGTGCTCAGCCTTCTTCCAAGCGGCTGGCAATAAGGAGGGGGAGATGGGGGTGCACATTTCATTAGCTTTCAATTCATGTTGAATTTATTAGTCCCATGCTGGTTCTGCAGGGTGGAAGGCTGCTTAAGAAGGGGAAAATATCTTCTATACAGACACCTTTTCCTCCATCTGCTTACAATATGTGAAAAAAATGACTGAGAAGGACAAAGGGGAGGAGGAGTGGGAGAGGATAGATGAGGGAAGGGATAAGGAGCGTGAAGAAACCATGAAGGCGGGAACGAGAGGGGGAATATCAACAAGCACCTCATAACAACGGCTTGTGAAAACACTGCAGCGGTTAAAAGTGTGTCAGATCGTTTACCAGCAGGGATGCACGACTTCATCATTCCTGCAGAAAGGTACTTGTCTAGTCAGCACGGCAACAAAGGCACAGCTATGGCTTTATTTGTGAGCCTGGAATGTTCCTGTGTGCGCAGGGCCAGCATCCAAACATCTATCCTTCAGAGGAACACGGTGGGGTCTCACTGAGGTCAGACCCCACTGCAGATAGAGCAGCAAATCATTGTTTCAGTGGACCTGAAAGGCTCCTAAGACAATATAACTACTCAGGTGGCTTAAAAATGAGCAGATGTCAGTTTAGCAAACTGAATAGCCGTGACTGATGTTGCTCTAAACTCTTATTGTACTGATGCTCATGCTGATAGCTTCTTAAGTATTTTTTTGTAGTTAGATCAGGTGCAGTTTCTACAAGAATAAAGTAGTAAAATGATTAGACTAAAGTTGTAAAATTACAAGTATAAAGTCAAACATGAGAATAAAGTCGTAAAATCACGAGATAAAGTCATAAAATTACAAGACTTAAGTCGTAAAATTACAAGAATAAAGTCGTAACATTATGAGAATAAAGTTGTAAAATTACGAGAATAAAGTTGTAAAATTACGACAATGAAGTCGTAAGATTACGAGAATAAAGCCGTAACATTACAAGAATAAAGCCGTAAAATTACGACCATAGAGTCATAAGATTACGAGAATAAAGTAGAAAATTACGGGACTAAAGTCGTAAAATTACAAGAATAAATTCATAGATTACGACAATAAAGTCGTAAGATTACGAAAATAAAGTAGAAAATTACGGGACTAAAGTCGTAAAATTACAAGAATAAATTCATAAGATTACGACAATAAAGTCTAAGATTACAAGAATAAATTCGTAAAATTACAACAATAAAGCCTTAACATTACAAGAATAAAGTAGTAAAATTACGAGACTAAACTCGTAAAATTACAAGTATAAAGTCAAACATGAGAATAAAGTCGTAAAATCATGAGAAAAAGTCATAAAATTACAAGACTTAAGTCGTTACAAGACTAAAGTTGTAAAATTATGACAATGTAGTCATAAGATTACGAGAATAAAGCCATAACATTACAAGAATAAAGTGGTAAAATTACAAGAATAAAGTCGTAAAAATTACGAGAATAAAGTCCTAAGATTACGAGAATAAAGCAGTATAATTACGACAATAAAGTCGTAAAACTACAAGAATAAAGTAGTAAAATTACGAGAATAAAGTTGTAAGATTACGAAAATAAAGCCGTAACATTAGAAGAATAAAGTAGTAAAATTAGAACAATAAAGCTGTAAAATTACGACAATAAAGCCGTAACATTACAAGAATAAAGCCGTAACATTACAAGAATAAAGTAGTAAAATTACGACAATAAAGCCGTAAAATTAAGACAATAAAGTCATAATATTATGAGAATAAAGTAGAAAATTTCGGGACTAAAGTCGTAAAATTACAAGAATAAATTTGTAAGATTACGACAATAAAGTCGTAAGATTACAAGAATAAAGTACTAAAATTACGACAATAAAGCTGTAACATTATAAGAATACAGTAGTAAAATTACAACAATAAAGGCGTAAAATTACGACAATAAAGTCATAAGATTACGAGAATAAAGCTGTAACATTACAAGAATTAAGTAGTAAAATTACGACAATAAAGCCGTAAAATTACGACAATAAAGTCATAAGATTACGAGAATTAAGTAGAAAATTAAGGGACTAAATTCTTAAAATTACAAGAATAAATTTGTAAGATTATGACAATAAAGTCATAACATTACAAGAATAAAGTAGTAAAATTACGAGACTAAAGTCATAAAATTACAAGTATAAAGTCGTAACATGAGAATAAAGTCGTAAAATCACGAGAGTCATAAAATTACAAGACTTAAGTCATAAAATTACAAGAATAAAGTCGTAACACTATGAGAATAAAGTTGTAACATTATGAGAATAAAGTAGTAAAATTAAGAGAACAAAGTGGGAAAATTACAAGAATAAAGTCATAACATTACGAGAATAAAGTCATAACATTTATAGATGAAAAAAAAAAAATGCTTCCTTCGAGAGAACATTGTCACTCAGTTGATTGTGAATCTTAAAAGCATTGTCCTTAATCTCCCAACAGCCTAGCCTATTTTTTCTAGATCCCGCTTGGACATTAGACTTTTAATCCTGGAGATTTTCTTCAGGTAATAAAAGGCTGACTTTGTAAATGTCTTTATGTGCTTCTGAAAGTTCCGGTCTGAGTCCATCAGACACCAAAGTTTTGACCAAAATCAGGGGTTTTCTAGCTGTGAACAACACCTTAAACTGTTTTCTCCTTATAAGATAAACTAATTTCTAACCCATATTTTCTGGTTCATAACTATGATCCCTAGAGTTATTTATCAGTATCTAGCTTCAACAAACACCAAACTTTAAAGGAGAAAATACTCTAGGAGTATAATGATGCATCCACACCTAATGCAAAACCAGCAAAAACTTGCTCTGACATTTTGTCAGAAAATCTCTGGGAAGTGACAGCAATTTGTACAGCATTCAATCTGCTGGTTGATGAGTTCAACTCTATCTGATGGTCCTTGATTTCACAGAGTGAGTCATGGTGCTTTATTTACTTTGGAAAGCTGAACAAATCTGCCGGCATCCCTGAATCCAGTAGATTCCCCAGAAATGCTCCCAGTTTGGGGGAGTCCAGGAGGCATGGACCAAATTTAGATTTCAGAATAGATAAGAAAAGAAAAGAAAAAATAATAATAATTAAGTAAAACTTATGCCTATGCCAGGAGGCAAGGCTGGATCACTCCAGTTTTGGTGGAGCTAAAGTTAAGGTGAGACAGCATTCTGGAGCTCAGACAGAAGCAGTGGAAATCAGAACAAGACGCCCAGCAGAAAGAGCACCAACCGGGACCAACTGTGACTTTAACAGAAAACATCCTTTTATCCCCTATTGGCCATAAAATAAGGACTATAAATGATGCAAGTTCAAACAATCACAAAAGCATTTAACTTAATACTAACTGAACTGATCTGGTTAAATGGTTTTGAAATGCCTGAAGCACTCAGTGTAGGATATGCTTTAGCACTTGTTTTGCAAGCATTTTTTTTTACTCTATAAACCTCACCAGGACTATTTGGGATGTGCCCTCACCACTAAGTAGTGTGTAATTACTTCGATGACATCACCATGTAGTGATGTTGAGTCCTGAATCCCTAGACTTTGACTCAGCTATTGTATGAGCAACACCAGAGACAGATTTCCCAGTTTATCACCACTTTGGGTTGGGAGAGAAAAAAGGGGATTTTCTACATCAGGAGATGATAAACAAATTTATATTTTACAAGGTACAGTTTCTAAATTCATGAAACATCAGTTATTAATCATCTGGTTTAAAACATGGGCATCCCTAGTTTAAATCCATAGGATGAAATGCTATTCAAGGGTTATGAAAGATCCCATCGTTTACACATGTGATAGCATCCAGTAAAGGTGTGGCTGTGTTGGTTGTTGGAGTAGGGTGATGCTCAGGTGCTTATTAATGCAACATAAGCACCCAACCATTCATGAACACATTTCTGATCTTCAGGATCGTTCATAAAGCTATTTCAGTCCAGTTCAAGTGTTTCTTAGATGCCAGCAGCTTTGATTTGTTGTGAAATTACGTTTTAAAGATTTCACAGCATCATCGAGATGCTATGTTTTTCCAGAGCATATCTCATCCTAGAATGAGCTGAGGAAGCAGGGGCTGGATAAAATGTAAAATAATAAATGTGAAATATGATGATTTACCTTTGTTTCTTAAACTGCTTATATCAGAGGCAACCAGACTTTTACTCAGTTTTCTAAAGCCGTTTTGACACCTGTCCAGGAGTCTTTGTCAGTTCTGTCGCTCGCAGTGGCAATCTGTCGTATGATGTTTTTAAGCAGCATTCTCCAAAGTACATTGCATCTGACTCAGAATTGGCTACATTTGACTGACTGAATGGCAATATGCTCGAAAAAGATTGAACATTATTCTTGTTTAAAGGCTTTTCCAGACTTTTCCATAATGTCCCTCATTGTATTAAGAACTTTTCTTTGCTCAATCATGTCTTGCCTATGAGAAGCCAAATAAATGAAACTTTTCTTTTCAATAAAGCTTTTAAAGTGGCTTAACTTATGTCTATAGTTATGCTGCTACAGGCTTAGGCTGCTGGAGGACATAGGGACCACTTTTCCTTTCTGTGATTCATTCTGTGAGTGCTCTCTAATTCTGCATTATTTTTTAAGTTCAACCCCTGACTTTATATTATTTTGCTTTTTCTCATCATAGTAGCTTCATCTGGCATCAGCTTGGCTGCTGGTGTCAACTACTTCATCATAAATCATAAAGTTGGGGCTGTTTTTTGGGTGTTTAGTCCAGTTTCTCTCTTCATGTGCTTCATGTGCTCTTTTTCATCTTTTTTACATGACAGTCTCAGAGGTCCTCTGGTTAACTGTTTCTTCCCCAGACAGAGCTTCATGTAGAGCTAGTTAGCTGTTACCTTTTCTAATATAAAAAAGTGCTTCTATGTTTGATTTTGTGTGTACGCCTCTGTCTTTCTCTGTTTCTTCTTGAGGTTTTCCTCTCCACAGTCACTGCATGCAGACTGGCTGTGAGGAATTGGTGTAGTCATTCACACAATGCAAGCAAATGTCTACTGTCTGTAATCCAGAAAGAACAAACCCTACAAAGTCACTGACTGTATGCAATCCATTAGTTTTGCTTGGATAGAAAACTTTGAACCGATCTGATTTAATTGTCCCTGTAAAGTGCCTTGAAATAACAATGATGATGTTTTGTGAACCGGTGAAACATAAATTTACTGAACTGAAATTTGATGCCAATATGAAACCCAATAGATCATGTTTAACCCATTTTATTGCATCATACATACGGTTTCAAGTCGATCACATGGAATCAACATGTAAAAAACATGAAATTGTATGTGTCAAGCATTTAGAATCCCTATGAGCATATCTGTTGCCAACTAAAAACTTCATGCAACAAGAATAAATGATATTTATAAGAATAAGAATAAGAATAAAAGAATTAATGATCATGTGATCCTTGTGTTTCACATGAAAAAGATATGACATAACATGTTTGTTTGTTTTTATCTGGAAGTATTTTTTAATGGCAAATCCTAAAAGGGGAAATTTGGAAACTTGGAAACTTTAGACAAAACTTGTCAAGGCATATACAAAAACCTGTTGATGTTCTCATATGAGGTTAAGCTCATAATTCAAGATAACAAAATATACAGCTGTAATATATGTGGTCATTATCTAACCATAGTAAAAGAGCACCAAACTAAAGTGTATTAAAGGAGATTACCTTCTTAAAAAGTCAAAACAAAGATTTAATTGAATTTTTATTTTTGTTGATGCAATGAAAAAACACGTTTGATAAATCAAATTTAACTTTGGACACCAACCTTTTGTTTTGGCAGCAATTTAAAAAAAATTAAAACAATTTCATCACTATCCACTAAAACTATTTGATCAATTAAAACTCAGGAGCTTTTAGATAATCACATTGGGTTGAAACCAGCAACTTGTGGATTACAGAAGGTATCTTCTTACATTACTAGTTATCCGTTTGGGCCATTGAAAAATGATTGTTGAAATATGAATCATTACCTGGAGATATGGGAGAGTATGACATAAAATTATGCTTGTGTGTAGAAAGCCAGGGGTGGCTCTACAGGGGGAAGAGTGGGGGGATATGCCCCCATCAGCTGTTATGTCATTATCACAGTTGGTATCACAAATTCCTTGATTTTCAAAAAGCTTTTTAAAGCCTTTGAACAAAATTAACAAAACAAAAAAAATAAAAAAAATGTGATATAATATATTTTTCTATATATCCTTTATTTTATAAAATAATACATTTGTATCCATCATGAGACGATTTCTAAATAGAATTGCATGTATGATTGTGTAAATGCCATTAACCCTTTCTGGTTTCATGTTGTGATAGAACACCCTAATATGTTGGCTAGTTCTTCCAAATATGGATGCTTGCATATTACAGAAGACGGGGAAAAGGAAATGTAAAGGTGGAGACATTTCTAGTTTCTTTTGCAAGAAACTGTGAGATTTAAGGAGAGAAGAATGATTTGGAGACCAGGAGGGTCGTGGGTGAAGGAGGCCATTCAAAAGTGCACCACCTGAAGAAATGATTAGGGAAGAGGAAATTTATGTTAGTATAAGTGGTGATAAAACCTTCAACTCAACACTATTCGGACATTTTGAATCGAAAAACCTTCCTGGATGGGAAGCAAAACGTGTTCAAACTTGGAAACAAAGTCCAGTGGATTGTTTTTATTTTTCTTTTTTTGGTATAAGTGGTGATGATGAGAAGGTTTCAGATTCAAACAGAAAAGGAAGACAGCGCAAAGGAACTGATGGAGAAAATAAATTCCATCTGTCTCTGAGTTTCCATAATAACATAATGAAGGTTTTTGTAAACTTGGCTTTGTGACCTCATACCTCATTTTTTTGTTTTAGGATACCTGCTGTCACAGATAAACTTAAACTGATTCAATAAGTTTTGATAAAGATAAACCAAACATAATAATACGCAACGCATATCTTATGTAGTATCTACACAATATTATTACGTTATCCAAGCAGAGGCGGGACTAGGGGGTGGCCTGGAGGGGCCAAGCTCAGCTTATCATTGGACACACCTACCAAGTGATTTGTTGCTCCCATGTGGAGGTGATTCACCATCTTTGGAAAAAATAGTGAAATAAAATATTAACCTTAAAATACTTTAACCTTAAAATACTAAAGTCTTCTGGAGTTATTTGGAAAATATGGATATTATGCTAATTTATTTTCATGCTGATTGAGCCTGAAATGGTTTCAATCTCTTTTTTCAGCCACTCGTTACTGCACTGCAAAAAATTAAATCAAAATAAGTCATGTTTTGCATTTTTTCTTGAATTACGGATGTAAGTGAGACACTTTGCCAATGGAACAAGACAATTTACATTTAAAATTAGAAAAAGCAATTGCATTGTCTTATTTGAAGTAAATATTACCTAATTACCTTAATTTAAGAGTAAAAATACTCAAACTAAGGGTAAATACACTTAATTTAAGACATTTTTACTCATTTTCAGATCGTTTTTGCAGTGTGAACATGGATCCCTGCCTGGCTACTCTATAGAAATTGTCTGGCTCCGCAATTGTCTCTAAGTACAAAAAATAATTATGTTGAAAATATGCCTAGAGAGAGCCAACAGATCCAAGTTGTTTTTGCCTTCTTTGTATCAACAAAATATCATTATGTTCTCTCTGTTAAATTAACTAAAGATGTTTAAATAGACCCAGCAGATGCTAGATTTCTTTCTTTTTATGCACGCAGGTTGAAAGCGTTGAGAGTGAGGCACATATCATTGTGTATTAGGAGGAGTGTTACTTTATAAGAACATGTCACAGCTGTTAACCCTCTTTATAAGAATCACCTGCTTTACAGAGACGAACGGTGGGATATTACCACTTAGCCTCGGTAAACACCCGTTACGTTGTTGACCTCTTGTCCTGTGAATCGTCCTCCTAATTGCTGGATGCCTCACCACCACAGCTAAAACACCTCTTCTATTTGAGCATTCAGCTTCATCCCTTTATAGAAACGTCTGAATACAGCTCTGTGTTTTTTCACCTGCTCTCACCTTGACTGAGTCGTTGTGTTTAAAAATGACAGTCTGATTTTCTAGCCATGAGTTTTTCCGAGTTATCTGAACAAATGCTCTTGCTAAATTTGTTCTGATTTATTATTCAGGTTTTCATTGCAGGTTTTAGTCACACCAGACTGAAGCAAACCCTGTCTATCAAATGTTCTTGCAGCTGGCTGAGAGGGGCTGCAAAGCATGTCCAATCAAATGTCAAAAGAGCAGTGAGCCAACCACACTATCTCAGAGCTTTATTTCTCTAATACTTTTCAGCTCTGCTCCGAGATGCTCTTTGGGATTTAGAGAAGAGGGGATAAATGTGAGGAAAGCCATCGGCGCCTATGATACCGATCCGTGTGTGTGCTGCACCTTTAGATGTCTCTTTCTGCATCTTGCAGATGGCATCTTGTTCAATTGTCTTCTCATATCAAGAGGAATGGAAACACTGAATGGGAGATTATAACTCCTGGAGGAGATTTAAGGTTTTAAATGTTTGTTAGTCCTGCAGGATCAGATGAAATACTCAAAGCTGATTTTATGGAGGCCTTTAGAGACCAAGCAGCACAAGCAAAATCTGTTATCATGGATGCCGTCGGGAGCGCTTTTTAAACGGATGAGCTAATTATCATATCAGTGCCAGATCGTATCATTCAGATCAGATCTATTTCCCATGTTTGACACGCAAGATTAAAATCCCACAGTGGCTTGGCAGAAATCAGCGCAGCATGCTTGACTCAAACAGAAGAAGATGCAGTGTGGGATGGCCAAAGGATCTCCAAGGATATAAACACTAATAATCCATTCATTTAAAAAAAAATAACTTCTCCTCAAATGTTTTCCTCAGGCAATTACACCTTCAGGACCCCATCAGCGTTTCTGGAGCAGCCAGCTGTTTCTTGGCCTTGGGACATGCTATCATCACCTCTTTTACGGCCTGGTTTTCCCCGTTCTCGCTGTAAGTATGCCAAATGAACGCCTCTCTGGGGGAAGAACTTTGCACACATCTGATTTGAGGAGCGCATGAGAAAATCTTACCCTGTAAAACTACAAAGCTGGGAAGACCTTGATAACGCAGCATTTTAGAGTAGCAGAGACATGTTGGCGGGTTTTAAATAGCAATCGCTGTTATGATTCATGTTCGGAAAAAATTCTTAGCAAAGGTTGAATTTTAAAGGAAATTCTCCTTTATGAAATACAGCCAAACAACAGTCATCTTCTTTTACATAGAAATTATCTTGAAACACTTTCACTTACTCCTGTTCACCTGTCTAATTGGCCCAGGGGCTCATTAATGCTTAGCATTTCCACCTGTTCACTGTGCTATTTGTGCTGCTTGTCTGATTATTTGAGCTGTTTTGTGAGAGTAACTCTAGTGCTAAAGTACGTTTTCTGTGATTCTGATTAGGACCTGTTTCCTGCCTCTGGATATTTGAGTTTTGCCTTGCCCTATTCTGCTCTGTCAGTTGTTTTAAAACTGATTTCCTGGATTCTGCTGGTTTAGCGAACTTGGAATGCGTTAATGACCTTGGCATGAATCCTCCTTCGGTACCCCTTCGGCTCTCTGATTTTGTGGTCTGTCAACCTGGTTCGGATTCGACTTTGGCTGTGAATATTCCCTCACGGACACTGTTGCCTTCTCTGCGTCAGCTAGCACCAGCTCATCATTGCCCTAAGCTCTAGAAGTTGCTACAGCCGCAAGCGGCGGACAATCCCCCCCCCCTGATTCCTCCCCTTCCTCTGGGATCGGACTGAACTCTCAACCAGGTCAGTGAATTTTTGCTCATAGTCATGATCAGCAAGACATTCTAGTCACTCACCTGCGTTTCTTTTCTCTGCAGAGAATCTGGTTATACGTCCCGCTGACGATTTTGTACTAATAAAGCTTTTTTGTTAAAATCATCCTGATCTGTCTGTTTTGAAGATTGGGTCCAAGGTTCTGAGGTCAGAACTTTGGTGAAAACAAAAGGAAAGCTGTGCTGGCTGAACGACAGAGATCAAAACAATGCACATTACCTGTTCCTCAGCAAACTGGTACTTTACAGAAGTGGGACCAGGTCATTGGTCAAGTCTCAAGTCATTATCCTTAAGTCTAAAGTTAAATCTAAAGCAAATGCTGGCAAGGATGAGACAGGTCTCAAGTTAATAAAGAAACTCTTAAAGCGATCCTCTGCTAGTTGTGTCATGATCTTGGCACTGATGACTTGATTTTTGGTTCATTTCTTCACCT